>NC_056738.1:550551884-550849384 GCF_019279795.1 Protopterus annectens | reverse complement strand
GTCTAGCTCCATCAGGGGTTCCCCTTCATCCACAACAGGCCTTAAGTATAGGTGATCAAGACATCTCTCTTATTTTATTATTATTTATTGTTTGATTTACTTTTTACTAAAATATACTTCTGCACAGTGAAATAGTGGGAAATAGCCATGGCTACAGCACACTGGAAAGAATGTAATGAGCATGTCTTAATTTCAAGGCTTTCTGCTTGGATCCACATAGGATCTAAACAATGAATCAGAGGCTCTGTGACTTATTGTCTAGCTTGTAGTGTATGGAACCAAGCAGAAAACCTATAAACTCTGAATAATGGAGGGTGATGGCCACAACAGTGTGAGGAATTTGTAGGTGCCACCATTAGGATTTGCAGAGAGTCCATAAGAGAATTCTGTAGCTGCAGTTTGACTTATACAGAGTTTCACAGGTAAGTTTTTTTTTTTTTTTTTTTTTTTTTTTTTTTTATATTTTAGACACAGGCAGGCATACCTCTCAAAGTATCTCATTATTGGGAAACATTTCTCATTTAGAGTCTTAAATAAAGCTTCAAGGAAATCTAATGGCCCTGTTAAAAAGCAAACTGCAAGCTTCAGATGTATTTATATATGAATGAAAGCTGATGCATTTAACTGTGTGTCCATAGGGAAAGAGTTAGTGTTTAACTAAAATGAAATGACAGATATAGCAGTGGATCTATGGTAGACTGCTGAGCAAGGAAATGCAGCATACATTATTTCCTTCTGCTTCAGCTACTTGAAGAAAGTGAGTATTTTTCAGAGGTAAAATAAATTTCTGCAATGATTTCTGTGAACCAAGCTGATATGGCTGGCTACTGTATTTTAACAGAGCTAAAGTAAATTACACAGCCATTTGTTCTTCATTTATTTTATTATAGCAAGATAACAAAGGTGAACACAAAGTACTTGCAATTGCTGCATATGTGAGATGTCTCAGGATGAAACTGACTGACCCTAGCCTGCTGATGCTTTGCCAGTGTTAAACAGCCATTGTTTAGCTATGCTGAATTAGTGTGTATTTCTGAAAAGTATGCTGGAATATTTTTATTGTGGTTTGCTAAAGTGCATTTGTATGAAACAAAGATGGAATACATTACTATAGTGATTATTATTTTTTATTACAATCAGATATCCGAAGAGTACTCAGTCAACTAGGTGGCTAAAACTGACAGATACGGGGGAGCTACCTGTGAATGAAAATGACTGCTCCTGTTATTGCTTCATGTAGTTAAACACATATTAATAGGTTCATAGGTGAGTACTAGGCTGAAAAACACTATGGCTTTTATAAGCCAAGCCAAGCACCCCAATTGTATTCCCCAAGTTTATGTGCTGGCCTTTGTAAGTCTGGCCAAGCTTCCCAAATGTATCCTGCATGTTCATGTGCCTTAGAGGTTATTTTAAGGTGTATATGTAAACTAAGCCTAGATTTACAGGTTGCCTCTGTCCATTAGAGACATAGATGCTAGATCCAGGATATATTTCCGAATGCTCATCTACTGGTCCAGGTTTCTCTTGAATAGGGTTAGGAAAGACCTCTACTTCACATGGACAGGATGGAGAATTCTATGGGACACATATCTTTCTCTCCAAAAAGTCCTGTTTATGTCAGAAGGAAAACTTACATCCCTAGATTGAGTAGTCCTGATGTGATTCATTTTATGGATATGTAAAATGTCCAACAGAGTGAGATCCAGGGATGCCTTTTATGCTTAGTAAAGATCACCTCTCAACAGTCTATAGGAAGCAGAGTGAAGGCATAAGGCTTTGAGATAAGCTGCACTGGACATGATGTTTATGCCCAGAATACTTTTGTGAGTTACATCTGTGGCCATTTCAGTTGTTGCATGTGCCTAGTTGGGTACATATCAAAGGTTTATACTCAACCATGGGTCTAAAGAGGGCTGAATACAGTAGAACAATGACTTCCTTGGACCTGGATGCCATACCATTGCTTATAAGTTGAGCAATATAGAAGGTTTTCCATACTATATTTGACAAATGCCCTTACTACTTTAGATGTAATCTGGCTTTTCAGGAGTGGTACATGTTTGTGAAAAGCAAGCTGGATTGTTTTTGCTATGGAAATTTTTTTTAATCACAGTCAGACATGTGACGTGTATGTACACAGTCAGTAAAGTGACTGTAATTGATGGGTACAGAGACTGTTCCTGCATAAAACTGACTTAGCTCTGTTAATTTATCATAGTTATATAGTCACTGAACTCGCTTTGAGTTGTGTCATACTTTGCATTGCAAGAGTTGCAGTGTCAGTGGTGCAACAGGCAGCATACTCATTTTTGATGCTTAAAGACCAGAAGGCTGTGGGTTCTATTCCCACTCTAGTTGACTGGATTACATACACTGTAACATATCACTAAAGGATGCCGCACTCCTGAGTGTAATTTTTCAAATGGGATGCTACAATGAGGTCCTATCTGCTTGAGCTAGTGGTAGTTTAGGTAGATGTAAAATATCCCATGGCACCTACCGAAAAAAGCAGGGTAAGTTCCCAGATGCCCTGGTCAAATTTCTTTTTAATAATATAAATAACATCTCAGTCTCCAATGAAAATAAGTCACTAGCCTAGTAGCACTAACCCAGTCCACAACAGATAAAAGTGAAGAAATAATTAAAAAATAGTTACTATAATTTGTTTCATTTTCTAACACAATTAAATACTAGTCTAGTACACAGTGATTAGCTGTCTTTGATAGTCTGGGCACGCTGTCTGTGAAAGCAGCTGTTTAATGTCAGAGTACGGCAGTGAGTAACACTGCTATCTCACAGCTCTTGGACCTGTGATTTCTTCTGCATATAGTCTGCATGTCCATCTTGTCTCTAGCATTTTATTCTATTACCCTGATTTTCTCCACAACAAAGAAAGAAGGTCTTGGGTGAATTGGTGCTTCTCCAGTTTGCATGTGAATAAGTGTCCTGTGAGCATGTGTGGATGTCTGTGTGTGTGATAAAACTGGCTAGTCAGGAGTAGTAGTGAAAATATGGGGAAGAAATAATATCACTGATTTTATATGTGGTGACACACTTTAAAGGGGGAACACATACATAGTTGTCAGACATACATACAGTGCATATCTCCTTACACTACTCCCAAAATACCACTTACCTGAGTGCCCTTTCACAGCCATTATCTCCTCCCCAGGTTTTGGATATCCTGGCTGCACTACAGGTGTTTGGGGACCTGTATACTGGCATGTTAGCATTATCAGCATCAGTAGTACAACAGATAGCACACTTGCCTTTAGTGCAGAAAGCTGTGGGTTCTATTTCCACACCAGGTATATCAGCTGCTGCCACTACAGTAGAGTATAAAGGGATACTGCACTACTAAAGTCCCAATCTCCTTGAGTTGGTGATAGCTCAGGCTGAGTAAAACATCCTATGGCACCTATCGAAAAGAGTAGGTTTTTTTATTGATAATCAGTGTATACATTATTTGCAATTATTTACACTTTTACACAATACTAAGCATTTATATTATTAAGGATTCCCCCCACCACCTTTTTTCCAAAGCCAGTAAAATATTGCTTCAGAATTTCTGCGAATGTCCATTTTCCACTAAATTTAATTTCATTGTCTTTCCATCCATAATTGTCCATAAAATATAAAATATTATTCTATCAATTTTCTTTACTTCTTTTTGTCTTATCTTATCATAGATTCCATATTCTAATATGTCCATGTTTACATGTTCTATCTTTCCTAAACCTTTCAACATTTTGGTTTTACATATTTTTCACACAATTTCTATACTCTGATACATTTTTAAAAAACAAGTTCAATCATTTCCAGTTCTTCACAATGAATACAAATCCTTTCTTGTCTTCTTTTATATGGCATGTTAACTTTGACAAGTAATTTACTTATTGATAATCTCAACAAAAAATCCTTGCAGTCATATATTTTTTACACCACATCAGTCTTTCTTTAATAGCTTTTTTTTCTCTTTCATTTCTAATTGTTTCCAAGAAAAGATGAAGTACTGTTCTTTCATAATATTTAAATACCATGCTTTCATTTTTAATTTCCATAGGAATATTTTGTTTTGCATTCCTTAACTTCTTCATTCATATAATTTCTCATTCTTTTCCCTATTTCCATTTTTTTTCCAAAACACTTATATTTATTGTACACAATTCATTCTATAAAATTCTTATTTTCTTTTTTCTAGCTTTTTAAAGCTGTATACAGGTTCAATGGAGCTGTATGGACAACTGGATTTATTAACCCCAGCCTTCCTTCCTCTTCTTTTATATACAAAATTCCCCTTCTCACTGGGTTCAGCTTGGACCCCCATATAAATGCATCACAGGCATTATCTCTTTTTCATAGTCAGTCGGTATCATTTATATACTTGCTAAATATGCTATCTTACCTAGTAAAATAGAATTTATCAGATACATTTTTTTCTTATATGATAGCTTATATGCCTTCCGGAATGTGCTCTTTTTTATTTAATTGAATAATGCTTTCCTATTGTTTTGCAATATATTCATTTTTCCAAATACAATTCCTAATATATTTATTGCCTCTCTATTAAAGTGTATATCTCTTATACTACCCATGAATCCAAAAACTTTACTTTTTTTTCTTTATTTATATTTAGGCAAATTGTCTTTAACTTTTCCATTAACTTTTTAATTGTTTCATCCATTCCTTCTTTATTTGTTTATGATTAATACTATAACATCTGCATATGCAAATATTATTGGTAATTATATTTCTTCCGTTATTTTATATTCTACTATATTTACTTTCCTATTTATTTTATTAACAATTACGTTCATAACTATGGCAAATATGATACTACTTGCCAGCATCCTTGTTTTATTCCACATCCTATTTTGATTCCTTCACTTAGCCATCCATTTAAAATTATTCTTACATAATTTCTTTCATATACTGACATAATTACTTTAACTATTCCATCACTTATATTATAAGCCTCTAGTATATCCCATAAAGCATTATATTGTATTTTATCAAATGCCTTACTTAAATCTCCTACCATTATTTTTGCTTCTACATTTTTATTTACAATATAATCTATTACTTGTTTTGCTATCCATAATAAGTCTTGACTGCCTTTCCCTTTTCTACCAAAGATTGTTTGATCAAGCAACTTTTCTACTTTATTTCTTTTAAGTTATTATTCTCATAAACTTATTATAATCTGTATTATTCAATACTATTGGTCTCTAGTTTTTATTTCATCATTATCTCCTTTTTTCCATAGGAATTTCATGACTACCATATATATCTGTTCATCTATTATACCTTTCTTTAACCATTCATTTAATAACTCCACAAAAATAACTTTCTGCCATTTTCCATGTTATTATTATACATACGATATTTAATACCATCTAAGCCTGTAGCTGTATCCATATTAATATATTTTATTATTTCATTTAGTTCTTTAACACGTATATTTTTCTCCAAATTTTCATTATCTTCTTCACTTATTTTTTTAACTATCCATTTCTCCTTTACTTGTGTCTCCTTTTTACATAAGTTTGTTTTATATAATTTTTAATCACATTACATATTTCGTCGTATGTTATTTTTCCTCCTTTATTATTTTTTAATTCTCTTATTATGCTTTTGTTCTCTTTTACTATTTATTCAAATAAGGTGCTACTTCTTCTTTTCTTCCTTGTAAACAATATCTTTGTTTATATAATAGTTTTTAAATTTTTTCTTGGTTTGTAGCATATATTTCTGCTTCTTTCATTAAAAACGTATCTCCTATTATTCCCTTAAACAATTCTTGACTCAATTGTTTATATCTTATTTTTTCTATTCTCCTCTTTTCATTTTGGCAATTTAAAAAGCATTTTTATATGTTTTCTTTAAAACTTATCCACCAGCTGGTCCAATTTCTATAACACTGCATCAATGGGCCCAGACAATATCCCAGGATGTATTCTAAACAGCATGAAACATGACCTATCAGGGCCTCTGGAATTACTATTTAACTGTAGCTTCCAAACAGGCTTCATGTCTCATGAATGGAAAAAGGTAACAGTCATCCCTCTTCTCAAAGGTGGGCCATCTACAGATCCTGGAAACTCCACATTCATAGTCTACCTACTCTTATATGTAAAACCATGGAAAGAGTTATCATGGAGATGATCAATAGAGATGCAGTAAACCTCCAGACACTGGACCCAACCCAGTTTGGTTTTGTCAATGGTAGATCATGGTGGACTTCTTTGAGAAAGTCACCAAAGCAATGGATAAGGGCAAAAACATTTGCACCTTTCCTACCTTGACTTGACCAAGGCGTTTGGCACTATACCCCACTTGGGCAGTGTTGACAAACTCAAGAAGTTAGGTACAAACCCATATGTCACTTGGTGGATAGCCAACTGGCTCACAGATAGGACCCAAGAAGTTAAAATTGGGGAAACACCTTTACAAACAGGCCAGTCACAAGTGGAGTCCCTCAAGGATCAGTCCTTGGACTGCTCCTTTTTTGGTATTTACTTCTCGGAAGTCAAGGCCAGTGTCAGTGGTCTCTGGCTGACTAAATTTGCAGATGATTGCAAATTAGGAGATGTCATTAAAACTCACACTGACACAAATGTTCTCCAGGAGGGGCTGACACAGACAAACAGCTGGTGTCAGAGCCATGGACTAAAACTAAATGCCAAGAAAGACATAATAGTATCCTTTGTGAAGACATCCATCCCCAGTAACTATTATATCGACAACACACTCCTTAGAGCTGAGCAAGTAGTCAGGGACTTAGGGATACACATAGATAGTAATCTAACCTTTGACCATCACATGTCTACAGTGGTGAGGAAATCATTCTATGTTGCTCAACTTATAAACAAAGGTATGGCATCTAAGTCCATGGAAGTCATTGTTCCACTTCATTCGGCATTCATCAGACCTATCATTGAGTACAATGCCTCATTTGGTATGTACCTAACCAGGCATTTCCAACAATTGGAATGTCCACAGAGGTTCCTCCCTAAAAGAATACAGGGTGTAAGTAAACTGTGCTATGCAGACTGCATCAAGGCTCAAGCCCTGTATTTTGTCTCCTACAGGCTTTTGAGGGGAGATCTATGCCTGGCATACAGGGCATTGCCAGACCTGACTCTGATGGACCTCCTGCATATCCACAAAACAAACAGCACCAGAATTACCCATTCTAAAGATTTAAACCTTGCCTGTGATATAAATAGGACCTGCTGGAGAGATAGGCCTATGTCCCAGAGACTACCCCATCTGCAGAACAGGCTCCCCATCCATGTGAAGCAGAGTTCCTCCCTAAAGCAATTCAAATGCAACTTGGACAATTGGATGGGAAACCAAGAAATTCATCCCTGGTTTGGCACCTATTTCTCTAATGGACACAGGTAACCTGTAAATGGTTCATCTCCCAGGCCCATGCTTACACCTATCAAGGGTATCAGAACTTGTCAGAGATTTGGGATGCATGGCTAGGCTTAAAAAGGCCCTTGTGATCATTAGCCTAGTAAACACCTATGAACCTATAAAATATTCTCATACATATATGATCTTTCCATAATTTGCTCACTTCTTTTCTATCATCTTTAAGTCTTTTTCATTAAGCTTTTTAATACTTTTACCTATTTTGATAGATCCCTCTTTCTCATAAACCATTGCTATGCATTAAAGTCTCCGAATCTGGAAGCGCTGCACCAGCATTATTCATTTCACCATTCTCCTTCAATACCAGTGACCTATCCCCTTCTTCCAATTTATCTAGCTGCCTTTCATGTAAAGGCTCATCCATCTCCACACTCATTCATTTTCCATTATTTGAATTTCAATCACTCACACTCGCCATATTTCCTCCTGTTTCATCCTGGCCACCTACGCGCCTGGAACAGAAACAGGAAATAGAGTGTGCCACTATCAAAAGTGTCCCGATACACTACAGAGTAGGGGAAGTTCTCTATGTGCTAGTAGGAGTAACCCAGTAAACAAAGGATAGATAAATAAATAAATGTCAGGGTATACCCATGTGATGAAAAAACATCTGTACACAGGGCACCAGTGCTGCCATAATATAGACCTTTTATCAGGTGCCTGAGCAGGTTAAGGAGACTCTGTGAGAGGAAATGTATAATCTGGGGGTAATCCAGGGGTCCAGTAGTCTACTTCTTTAACATGTTTTCTGACAAAATACAATTTTGTTTTTACCTACTGCTGCTGTTCTTTGCCAGCCAGCAATGTACGCTGTCAATCCCCAATGCAAGACTTGATCATAACAGAGCACCATTTTGACATCAGAATGGTGCTTAACAAGTGTGTATTTTCCTCAGGACTGAAGCACAATTGTGGCATCCCATGCACTACAACTTTATATGTTCTAAAGAAAGTAAATGATTATAACTTGAGCAATAGAATCATCAATATCATCCACAATGATCAATTATAGCTATAGTCATTCTGTATTTTAGTCTTTTTCAACTTAAAGAAAGTTATCTATATTATTACACATTGAATTGTTGCACAGATACTCAATGAAAACTGTACTTCTTCATTTAAATATTTAGACTATGCTGTTAGAAATGTAGCTGACAGCTTTGGATGGCATACAGTCTCATCAGCACAGAGCAGTAATGGCAGACAGTTTTTCAAATCTTATTCTCACAAGCAGTGGTCTTTTAAATGGCATGTAGCAACCTAAGATGTTTACAATAAGAGAAATGGCCTCCGTTTTTTTTTCTAAGTCATTCTGCATTTTTATTTGATTCTACCTTGATGCTATTGTTCAAATCCAACCAATGTGAAATATTTACTGCACTGTATGTAGCAGCTGCCCATGAGGTTTGACTCGGGTAACAGATGCATGTGTACTAAAGATTCTTTTATTTATTAGGGAATTATGAAGCAAATAGTTTAAAGAAATAAGCTCATAGCCTGAAAATCACCATCAGCTGTCACAGTATAATTGCAGCAAAGACACTGATCAATAAATCTCATGGAGAAGCCAAGACTAATCATCAATGTGTGAAAGCAGGCTGCTGATGTTACTGTCAACAGCAGAATACATATTTTTAAAATCTGTTCATGGCAGTAATATACAAAAGCAGGGAAAACACATGTTTTATCTGAGGGTTTGTTTCCAGTTAAAACGAATTCCCTCTAGCATCACTTTATAATTTGATAACAAGTCTCTTCCTCACTATTAATTCTTTTGTTCTACATTAATTAGAAACATTGAGTGTTTATACAATTCAGAGTTCTTGTTAATATATTTACAAATGAAGATTTACAAGAGGAACAGTATGCTAAGATGGTTCACTGCTGATAACCTCCTTACAAAGAATTTATCATATTTCAATTTAACCCTCAACATTTTAAACAATTTCAGTGAAATAACTATATGAAATTTAATAAAAATAGCTCACTTTCATATAAAAATTGCACAATATTTTATAACTACAAACATACAGTATGTTCTTCTTATTTCGGCTTTTTTCCCGGTTAGGGGTCGCCACAGCGGAACTCCAGTCCGCTAATGATTAGCAGTAGGTTTTTACGGTGCCGAGGTGCCAGCTCAATGCCCAACCTTCAACGAAAGTACGACCATTCTACACATGTCTTTCGAACGCCACTCGACCACAAGGAGGACATGCAGACTCCACACAGAAGGCGCTCCAGCCTGTAAAAGTGCAAAAATAATGAACAAAGCATACATAGAAGGAAAAGAGAAAATCCTGAAACAAGCACACTGATCAGTTTGTTCATCCATTTAGAAATCCATTTTCAGAACTGTCTCTGTCTTTTATTTATGGATGCGGATATCTGGTAAGTCATGGGTGTAGGGCAGGAAAACAGTCCTGGATGGAATGCCAGTGCATTGCAAGCACACACACACACACACACACACACACACACACACACACACACACACACACACACCTAGAAAAGAAATATGCACTAATAAGATAAAATATAAAACATGAACAACTAAAGGCCATATTCTTTAATGCCTAGACTACGTATATATTTTTGGTATTCAAAAACATCCCTACCACTTTACTTGGGCTTTCTAGTCACTCAGAAAGATTCCAGTATGTGTACATATAGTCTACACTTTGTGGTACTATTTATGAATCCCCCTCAGTTTTTAAGGCTGCAAGAAAATCAGTAGGAAAACTAAAATAAGGAGAAGAAGGTGTGAGTTGCACTTGTGAATGGCATACACTTAGTGCAGGCATTCATTGAACAGTAAGATTAATTTACAGACTTATAGAGTTTAACATGTAGCAATGTTAAATATTAAGGAATACATTTTTGTGAAAATTAAACTGCTAAGAAGGCGAGTGACAATGACATTTCAATAAAATTTGTATTATGCAAACATATCACATATGCATATACATACACAATATATATACAAATAATGGTGACAATCAGAAGGTCGAAGTGGGCTCGGTCGAACCCACTTCAGTCGAAGTCTGGAGACCAAATGGCGACAATGTTGAACCCGACATTGTCAAAGTATGACTCTCGCCCCCATCTTGACCCATGTTAAAGGCCATTCCGAGGTTTACGGCAAGTCATATTTTGACAATGTCAGCGTTCAACATTGTCAGTTTTGCGGAAGTGGGTTGATGATGACATCATTCGATGGGGTCAAGTTTGACCTTCTGATGGTAAACCTATAAATATATATTTAGAAGTGTATATAGACACACACATACTTCAAGATATATGAATGTAGCATTTTACATTAAACAGACGAACCATCAATGTCCAAAATGTCAATTCATTAGAGTCGACATCAGAACATCAACAAGCTACTGTACATGCTCCAAGGACTGACCCTGCAGCATGGAAAACAAAAATGAAGTGCTTTTGCCAGTGGTACAAGATCTCCTGCACCACCACATCCCCCGCTAATTATAGATACTAACTCCAAGATCTCACAATCCCCAAGGAAAGGGCAAATTCTGCTACCCAGAGATCATTGTGCTTGCACACCTGTTGACCATCAGTTTGTGTTGACTAAAGTAAGTGACCAAAACAGATGTTGAATTTTTAGCATTTTGTTAAAAAATACTACACCTATCTATACATATACATACATACATATATACAGTATATCATAAGCTCATACAGTCAGACACATACACACACTTAGAAAAAAAAATTGGTACATAGCCATATAGTCATTTACCTACCTGTACATTTTGGGTTGTCAGTGGAAACCAATGACCCCTGTGAGAGCAAATGCTAATGAAGACGTCACCCCAGTTTGAAAGTGAACAATAAAGCCAAGCACTGTAAGGCAGCAGTGTTTACTGCTGGTCTACAGACAAGGAGAAGAGTTAAGTATCAGGAGAAGAAATTATATAATAATCTGTTCCATCCAGTTCCTGAAAAAAACAAACATGTCTGGAGTTAATCTAGCTAATAAAAAGAAAAAAACTGGAATTAATGAATGCATGAACAATTGAATGAATGCACCATTGGTAAGATAGTGTATACTTAACTACAGGCATCCACCATGCAATGATTGGAGCACTGAATTATACGTCATTGCACAGTAATATCTGTTATGCCACAGTTTAATGAATCACTGGGCTGAAACATGCTAAGTCAAGTTATGACACAATGCATAGCTGAATAACAAAGTGATTGTCGCTTGTCTCATGCATTCAAAAGAGACGATGAAGTGGTATATGGGTTAAAGATATTTATTGTAAATAAACATTGTCAGGAACTGTAACTAGAAGATATATTTAGGCTAACTGATACATGCATTACTTCAAACACAATTGCATGTGCATTCCTATTCATGACTGCATTCACCCTGACTGTACAAAATGGCACTGTTCTTGCACATGCTCGGTACTTATATGCACATGCTATCTAGCTAGAGTGGCTCAATAGGAACATTACACATAATGCTCTATATCCTCCCTCTTGGATTTGTTCAATATGCAAAAGGAGAACAAGACAATGTATATGCTAGATAAGATTTCAACATTCATAACAAATCAGAACTCAAGTCCAAGTCACTGTGTATTTTGAACTGGTTTTGGAAATTCTACCTGATCTGGTTTATATAACAGCTTTGACTGGGTTTGGCAACAGGGACAGTCTCTGGGGATATCTCAATAGGAACTTCAGGGATAACATCAAGATTATTTGAGGAAAATACACTGTCACTGCAAAATGGGAACACGTGTAGAGTTGGTCTGAGAAATAGAATCTTTGGCACAGGCAATCTGCTGCGTCACTGATTCAGAAACTGGAAGTATATGTCTTCAGTTTCTTCTAAATTCCATTTCTTCCAATCGAATAATATAAGATCTTAGCTCCTCACAAACATTTTTGATAATACCTACTCAGTCGTAACCTTTGGTTGTTTGTAGCCTTTTTATTTCTACTTGTCTTAGTGGTCTAAAAGGTTTGCTAGATTTATCGTAGTATGACTTTTATGACTGATGTTTCTTCAAAAGTTGGGTTTTGATCACTTTGTTGTTCTTTGCATTTGGAATCAATAGTTGTTTACTGATCAGTAAGGTTGTTCTCATCTGTCTAGACATTACTCTCTGAGGAAGTGAACCAAGCAAGTTATTTTGGGGAATGTTTCTAATATGAGTAGGTTAAGGAAAACATTGGTACCATCTCTCTTAGATTTCTCTAACAAACATTTCACACTTTCAGCTGCACACTCAGCTAATCCATTTGACTGGGGGTACTTAGGACTACTAGTAACATGGACAAAGTCCCAAGCCTCAGCAAATTTCTTGAACTGCTGTCTGGTAAACTGCATAACATTGTCAGATGCAACTTTGCATGGACTACCATGCACAGAAAAATATCTCTTCAATTTTGTAATGACAGTGCTGGATGTTAGATTAGGTAGAAGGTCAATTTCAAACCAATTTGAGTAAGAGTCTACTAATGTTAAGTAATGTTGACCATTCCATTCAAAAATGTCAGTAGCACCCATCGACCATAGTAGTTCAGGAATCTGGTTTAGCTGAAGTGGTTCATTTTGTTGGTGTAATTTAGTACTATTGCAAATAGAACATGCTAGAGTCTCCTTCTCTTTATCTTTTGACATAGAAGGCCAAAATACTATGCCTCTTGCCCTTCTTTTGGTAGAATCGGTACCCAGGTGCCCATGATGTAAAATCTGGATATATTCCTGTTATAATGCTAAGGAATAACTACTTTAGGATCTTTCATGATGATTCCATCTTCCATCATGAGCTCATCTCAGTAAGGAAAATATTTCTGAATGTCAAGTGGTAAACTGGTTTGTCACACTGGCCATCCTTGGATGATAACGTGTCAGCTTCTGAAGAACAGGGTCTAAAGATGTGTGTTGTCTAAGTTGATCAAAACATGATGAGGAAAATTTTTGGACTTCCATGACTTCCAAGTCTGGTTTCTCGTGGTCATGCTGTTCTGTTGTTTGTCTGGATGCTCTAGACAAAGCATTTGCAAGGTATAAAAATTTGCCTTGTGTGTAGACAATATTGAAATTGTAGTTTTGCAATTTTAACATCAAGCATTGCAGACATGCTGAGGATAAATGCATTGGCTTTTTCAGAATTGTTACTAGAGGTTAGTGGTCAGTGTCTCTATCTGAACAAGTCTGCCATAAATTTAATCATTGAACTTTGAACATGGAAACACTGCTGCCAAAAGCACTTTTTCTATTTGTTCATCCCGCATCTCAGTTTGGGTTAAAGTTCTGGATGCATAGGTTACTGGTATGCCTTCTTAAAGACATGCTGCATCAAGTACATACTTTGAAGCATCGCATGAAAGAGTTACAGGTTTGTGAACCTCATAATATCTCAAAGTGGGTGGACTGGCAATTTTCTGTTTCAGAACATCAAATGCTTTTTGGTGTTGTTCTAACAAGGACCGGTTTACATTTTTGCATGTCAGCTCATGTAACGGTGCTGAAAACTCACTCAGGTCTGGGATGAACTTTCCTAAATAGTTGTCCATGCAAGAAAACTTTGCAAAGATGTGACATTGCCTGGAACTGGCATTTCAAGAATTGCAACTTGCTTAGATGGATCTGGTTGTAAGCCAAATCTAGTAAACAAATGGCCCACATAAGTAACTTCTCTCAGCTTGAATTTACACTTCTGAGGATTCAGTTTAAAATTGACTTCACGTCATGGTCTAGAACTTTCTTGAGGTTTCTATCATGTTCTTCTTCACCATTGCCCCCTACAATAATGTCTTCTACTATGATAGCACATGGATAACCTAAAAAAAATGTGCTCCATTGCACGTTGAAAGACTTGACTTCACTGGCACAATTAATCCCAAATGGCATTCTCAAAAACCTGTTCCTTCCAAATGGTGTACTGAAAGTAGTTAATAAGCAAGATTTATTTATGTGATCAATACATATTCGAATATCATCTGAGATTTTTTTATGCGCTATGACCATGGAGGATACCCATTCAGTTGGTTCTTTTATTGGCGTTATCACACTGAAATTCACCATTTTGCCTAGTGCTGTTTTTACTTTGCTCTGCATTGCTACCGGAACCTTTCTTGCTGGTCTGTCAACTGGGCTTACTTCATGGTTTAACTTCATGGAATATGTGACTGGTAGTTTGCCAAGCTCATCTTTGAAAATATCAGCATATTCACTAAAAATATTCTATGTAAAACTGTCATTGTTGTTCAGACTTATATGGTGAACCTCCTTATTAAATGAAATTAGTCCAATTCTCAAACTGTCTTTGAGGACTAACAGTGACTGCATGTGTCTTTTGACTATGTAAAACTGCAAGCTGTTCTCTGCAGAATGGCATATCAGAACTACTGTGCCATCAATTTGAATCTCTTCATCACCATAAGCAACAAGTTTTGCACACATTGCTGAATCAAGTTTCAAACTATCTTTCAACTTGGCAAACATTTGTGTTGACTTAACACTGCACTTGGACCCAGTATGTTCTTTAAGTTCTATAGGTTTCTTATTAATCCAAACCATACAGAAAATTTCACCCTTTGCTGCCAGATTACCAAACTGGCTGACAGTTTACTATACTAATCGTTTCATCAAGCAGAGATACACAATCAACATAGAAAGTTTGCTCGCGGCTTTCTAACTGATCTACTTGCTTCTTTGAATGCTCTTTTATTAAAAGCATGCGCCAGTTTAGACTTGCAAAGCTTTTTGAAATTATTCCACTTTTTACATCTGTGACATTGCTGACCAAAAGCTAAGCACTTTTCTCATTTAGGCTCAAGGTTACCACCACAATTATGACAGTTAACTTAACATTACTTGTAACAGCCCCATTCTGTTTATGGTTAAAATAGGGTACTGCAACATTCTTCAGCTTGTATCTCTAATTCATCGTAGCTTTGTGTCTCACACTATCAGCATTTGCACTAATAGACACTGTATGAGAAACAGCATGCATAATTTTCTCATTCGTAAACATATTTCTGCGCTTTTCTGTAAGCTTATATATTTGACAAATCTCTATGGCTTTGCTCAGCATTAAATCACTGTCTCAATTTCTCACTGCATCATTATTAAAACCACACACAGGTCTGTCCTTTATCAACTCATCTCGCAAATCACCAAATCTGCACGTTTTTGCTTTGCTTTGTTTCTCAGGTCAGTAATGTATGCTGCTATAGTTTTACCAGGCATTTGATTTCTTGTGCAAAACATGTGCCTTTCCATTGTAATATTCATCTGAGGGTTACACATTCCTCTAAATTTGCATTTTAAACACTCAGGGTCTTCCTGTGTTTCAGCCTGTATCACAATATTGCGGTTTTCCCCCTCCCCTGCATACAAGGCAAGTGCATACACAAATGAGTGTTCCCTCTCAATGGCTTCTGAGCCAGCTAAATTAAGAAGTTTGAATTCCTTTGTATGTGTGTCTTTATCAGAAAAAGCAGCTTGTATGAAATATCATATTCTTGTTCAAACACTCTTCAGTTCTCAGCAATATTATTGTCAAACACCAGCAGTTCAGGTCTGCAAAATCCCTCTGCCATCACAACAAAATATGTTTAAATGGGTTTACTTCAAATGGTTGAATTTGCAGAACAGTGAACCACACATCATCAAGGACGAGATTATCAAAGTTCTACAACATCAAACATGAAAGTAAACTAAATTAAAAAAGATAAAAACTCTGATTGTAAGTTTTTGCAGGGGGCCAAACCTCCCTGCACCCCCCCACACCCCCTGCTACTTAAATATCTAACTCCAATAGCTGCTAGTACAAGGGTCTAGGGAACTACTAAAGGGGCGATGAATACCGCACAATGTGGCTGGGCTAATATATGCCTTTGGGCAGATAGCCCAGTACGAACCTATGAACCTATACTGACAAACACTTTTAATGAACATTAACTACATTTATAAATTTGTCACATAGAAGCCTCCCGCTTGGTACAAGTGTTGTTCTGCACGTACATTGTCCCTCAGAAACTGGAACACTGCAGTCACCATAGAATGGCTTTCTGCATAATGTAAGTGAAGTATGAAATGAAGAAGAAATGGATCTTGGCTGTCAGTTCTGAACATAGTAGTTAAAATGTCATAAGTAGAATTTACTACCAATATTATACTTCCCTATCAAGAGTTAAGTGCCAGTATAAATTTCAGATGGTCTGCTCAAAAACAGTACAGCAAACCAGATATGTATTTATTCATGTATGCATGCATTTATTGTTTTATTTGGGTTTGTTTATATTTAACTGGGAGAGAACATTGATCCAGGTGGAGCATTCTCAGGTTTACATTGCGGTTACAAATCAACATAAATTAAAAGACAGTATAATCATACATTAATGAAGCAAAATAAGGGTTATGGAATGCTGGGGTGTGTGACATCAGAAGTGCATTTCACAGATGCCAGGATCATCCTTCCATTGTATGGGGCACTGCTAAGGCTGTATCTGGAGCAAATCATACAGAGGAAGGGAAGTTAGGCTGACAGAAGGCATATAATATAGTACAATCAAAATGATGAAGGAAACATAGGTTCTGAGTATAAAGAGAAACTTCAAAATGAGGCACATATGTAATACAACATAAAAGAGAAAGGGGGTATTATTTTACCCTGGCTTGGGGCAGGTAGGAGCATTGCAGTTTAAAAAGAGAAACAGAGTAGAAAGGGACATAAAAGGCAATTGTAATTCAAGAGTGAACTGAGTAAACTCTGCTTCATTTTATTTTACATTTGTTAACTGGGGGTGTCTGAGCCGAAAAGGCCCTTTTTCAACAGAGGCCAGGGGAGAAAAGTTCCACATAGAAAAATTACAGATACATTTAGATATTTAGATATGATCAGTATACCCACAAAATTACAAAAGACATGTTTTTACAGTGGTATGCAGCACATCAGCAGTTACAGTGGAGAGAACAAACAAAAAAATATTAATTTAAAAATAAAGCTAATTAATAGATTTGTGGTGTACAGCTGAAATTTGGAATATAGGTAGAATACATACATAGTACACAGGTACAGTAGATGCATTGTAGATTAGCCAGTGTTTGTGAGTAAGACTGAAAACCATTATCAAGTACTCTAGGTTTAGTATGTGTACCTTATCCACTTTCACTAGCCTGGGGAGCAATCATGGCACTGCCAACTTTGCTTGAGATGTTGCCTGATGAGGTATTTAAAGGAGGCTTTGGATGATGTGTTTTGAATGCTAGTGGGGACAGAGTTCCACTTTTTGCTACTGAACTACTATATAGTGCATCTCCAAAGCTATTGTAGCTGCTGGTGACTTCTAGTAGTAGTTTGCTTGATGATCTAAGAGGCCTTTTGGCTGAGTGATATTGTACTAGGTTTTTGAGGGCAGGACAACTATTGGGGAGGTAATAGATCATATGACAGAGGCAGAACTGATTGTAGGTTAGGAGGTTGGGCAGTTCAAGCCAGTGAAGCTGTCTCAAAGCAGTACAGTGATGAGTTCTATATGAGCAATTTGCAGCAAAGCGGGCAATTCTGTTATAGCAGGCTTCCATTTTGCTTAGTTCAGTTTTGTTGAGATTAGTCAGAATGGGAGGTGCATAGAGTAGGGTGGATAGAAGTTGGGAGCGAGCAATGGCTGATCTTGTGTTGTTGGTAAGAAATGGTTTGATATGGTAGAGTGATCCCAGTTTGGCATGTACTTTTTTAATAGTTAAGTTGAGATGACTATCAAATTTTAGGTGGGAGTCTATGATTATTCCCAATGGCTTAGCCTGTGCCACTGGAGCGATTGGGGTAGCATTTGCAGAGTAGATAGTGAATTGACTGTTATCAGTGTTTTTGTTAGAACTGGTTATAATCATAAGCTGAGTTTTCTTTGGATTGAGGATAAGTTGGGCTTTGGTAAGGTAGTTTTCAACTTCAGAGAATGCTAGCTGAGTTGTTTGCAGGAGCGTGGGAATGTTTTGTGCAGCACAGATTAAGGTAGTGTCATCTGCATACTGAACGATAGATGCATGCTGTGTGGACATGGACAGTGTTATATGGCCATAGAATGTCTCTCCTGAGGTACTGGAGCAGTGAGAGCTTTCAGAGGGAATCAAAGCTGTTTGAGGGTTGGGCATCAACATATAGGGTAACTGAAACACTCAGATTACCTAAATTTACTAATGGTCATCTTTTCACTGCACGTTCAGATATTCATATATTTAGATTTTTTTTTTAAGAAATAAAGGCTTCATTTTTTAAAACTTCTACACAAGAAGCAAAACAGTTTCACCTGCGCTGTGCTAAATGTGTGCTTCTTTGCAATTTATATGTAATTAAGCAGCACAGGGCAAGATAAAGTTGGCACGTGCCAGAGTAAAATAAACAAAATAATGCATAAGTGTATATATTGCACATGATGTGACATACACCTAACAATATAAGTAGTGGCATATTCAGAGATGTATGATAACATATTTCAGGGAACATTTATACAGTGTAGCATTCTTAGTGCCACTAACTTGAAGCTGAACAAACTAAAGAGATTATTAGCATAACAATAATAGACCAAAAGGCTGCACGGCATAAGATTACTATGGGGATGTACAGTAAGTGGTTGCAGAACATGACACAGCCCACATGGTTTTCTCCACAGATGACAGATACCATAAAGATTTGCTATGGAAATATTTGGTACCAGAAATAGGCACACCCATGTACATTGCAAATGACAGCAACAGCATTATTTACTGGGGCTACTACTACTAACTCAAGACAATTACTTACTCAGGTAGACCAAGAGACACTTGAAGAGCACCTACGTGGATGGCGGGGTAGTGCAGCAACTAGCATTGTCACCTCACAGCAAGAGGTTCTCCGGTTTGATTCTTAGCTGGGTACCTTCTGTGTGGAGTCTGCATGTCCTCCCTGCATTCATGTGGGTTTCCGCTGAGTGGTCTGGTTTCCTCCCACATCATAAAGACATGCATCTGGAGCATTTATCTCTGGGCCTCCGGTGAAAATTGACTCATTCCAAGTCAGAATTTCCCAGTTAACAAATGTTAAATAAATAAAAAAAATGAACATGTCATTTGCACCTTCACATTTCCTATATGGGATATTGCAAGAGAAAGCAGGCCACAAATGCAGCACCCAGTCTGGTGAAGGCAGTGGAGGTCAGCTTGGGTCAGAACTACTGGTGCGATAATGAATAAACCAAAACTAGCCCTTCTTCCTATTGTAATATGCAAACTTGCAAAACAGAGTTCAACAAACATCAGATGATTCCAAGACAGCAATTCATGTGTAAATATATTAGAAAAATGTGTTAGCTCTACTAGCTAAACAAATACAGCAGACGACAAAAAAAAAAAAAACTTTGATAATGTTAAGATATTTCAGGTCTTGACAGAAATAGACATTCAACTGCACAACCCTTAAGATGATAACAGAGACAGAACAATGCTCATAATGTTGGAACTATTCCCTTAAATTAAAATAAATAAACTAAAGAGGAGATGACTTAGATGTGGAAGTGAAGCTAAAGTCACTACCAAACTGGAACCAAGATGCAAGCAGAAGGGGGATTTCTAGATCTTCAAAAAGCAGAAGCAGAGAAATTTCCAGAATAGAAACTTAAGGAGTTGGAAGTAGATTCAATTTTAAATAAGTGAGAACAGATAATGGGAAAGTGACTGTAGAGGGATAATGAGGAGATAATAAAGGGATTTCATAAGTATTACAACAGGCCACATTATTTGGTTCCATTCCTCTCAACTGTCAAAATTTCCGTCTTATATTTCTGGTCTATTCCACATAGAAATCGTGCTTTTCTGGCAAGTCACTGAGGATCACAGTCACTAAATGACGATAGACATTTGAGTTTTAGACTTCATGTCCTTCAGAAAACTAAATGCAACACAAATCCTATTGTTCTATCAACTTTCAAAGTTTATAAGAGCCATATTTAAAATCTGTCCCTCTTTCTGGACATTTGTTCCCCCCATTATTTTAGGCTTTTTCCAGATTTCTTGAACTAGGATATTGAGAGGTATGGATTAAGATGGTTTGAGCACAGAAAAGCAGAAGACAATCTGCTGAAGAAAATTTGAGATAGACAGGAAGAAGGCAAAAGGAAATGAGAGCATCCAGTAAATAAATGAATGGATTGTATGGGAAAAGACCTACAACAGTCAGGCATGACTGTCGAAGAAGGTAGGAGAGTGGCATTGAATTGATAGTGATGGCAACAGTTAACACAACAGTCCAACCCGTGTAGAAAATGGGGAAAAGGGGGTTGTTGT
Organism: Protopterus annectens; assembly: GCF_019279795.1. NCBI lineage: Eukaryota > Metazoa > Chordata > Ceratodontiformes > Protopteridae > Protopterus > Protopterus annectens. The sequence continues at coordinate 550,828,626 of NC_056738.1, read as the reverse complement.
TGATGATGATGATGATGTTCAGTAGACTCTTAAGTCTCACACAAATTATAGTCTTTCTACAACTATTCTGTACTTCATTAATTCATTAACTGGCAATTTATTGACAATTACCAGAGGAAATCCTGACATTCTTTTGCATCCTGAAATCACTTTTTTAACATTATTGTTTGCTTTTCTTCAGACTTCAAATCATCATATTAAGGATTTTTATATAGTACAAAATCATAATATTGTCATACTAGTTTTCCTTTGTTCCTCCACACCATTTATATTACATTTTCTTAGAAACAGTTTTTTAGCTGATATTCCACCACATCTGGATTACCTTTAACTACTACTGTTTTTCTTGCTCTAATGATGTTCCAAATGTGCTCCTACATATTTTAATGAAACATTCTCCTGTGCATAGCCAGGTCATGGTCATATTGGGTCCTAGGCAGAGTAACGGATCAGGAGATCAGCCACCCCCTGCAACCATTCCAGTGTCGCATTACTTGACTATTTCTCCCCAGTTACCAGAAGCACTGTTACAACCTATCAGCATGCATACTATTGTCTTTACTTCTACAATGATTGCAAATATTTGGATTTAAATTTAAAACTTTTATTTCAAATGTTATAGCACAAACACTGATAGCCATTTGCTAAAGAAAATAATACAGTCTCACAATGAAAACAGACTTGGCTTGAACAGTAAACCTCTGGGCATTGAAACTGTCATTAATTGAACCGGCATTGAAACCCACATTCAAAGAAAATGCATCTGGCTGGTGGTGGATTAAGTTTACCTTTGAGTTGTTTTCAAACCAAAGGCCCATTTCACACATTTTTTAGGGTTATGCATACATGTATGTGTTCTTTGATTCACCTTCCTGTTTGTATTAAATTATATTCCTTGTATAATACAGCACCACTTGTTAGAGTGTGTTTTAAGTTTGTAATTTTTGAATATTTTTCTAGTAAGCAATTAAACAAAAATGTATGAACCAATAATGACAAAACTACCTTTTTTAGAAAATTTCAACCATAAAAGGTCACTCAAACATCTGTCATTACAATCCATCAATAGCAGTCAATATGTACAATCTCTGCTGAAGAAAAAAAAAATCTGAATAATTCCACATCAAACAGATCTGTAACTAATGAAGAGGTTGCTGCTGGCAAACAGTTTTACATTTCAGTGCCTGCAGTCCTTGAAGAATAAATTGCCTATGTTACATCAAAAAAAGGTAAGCTGGTAATATTGCAATATAGAATGGCTGACAAACCACCCGCGGTAGTGGTGCTGCGGTAGCATTGTCACCTCACAGTAAGTCGTTGTCCCGTTCGATTCTCAGCTAGAGAGTCTTCTGTGTGGAGGCATGCGTGAATGAGCTTGCCTTCATTGAAGGTTGTGCATTAGGGCTGGTAACGCGGCACGTAAAAATCCACTACCAAACATTAGCGGACCGGAGTTCCGCTGTGGCGACCCATAACCGGGATAAGCTGAAAGACACAACAACAATAACAACAAAAAAGAATGGCTGACAAACCAACAACACGTTCATAGTTACTAAGCAACTCACCCAAAAGAGGACACAATCAGGAGTGCAGCAACCTACCCACCTTAAAGTACACTACAGTATCAGTAATCTTCCTAGATGGTGTGGGAGTTGAATCCACAGCCTTCTGTACCAAAGACAAGCATGCTACCTGTTGTGTTTGTCACACTGCTTTTAAATTTGACAACACAAACACTGATAGCCATTTGCTAAACAAAACAGTTGTAAATTGAAAACAGACTTAGCATGAGCAATAGTAAACTTTTCTTCCCTTGAAACTCACAATTCCTTGAAAATGCACTGAAACTCACAAGTCCTTGAGCAGTCTGGTTGTTCATGGAGAGGATTCTGGTTGTTGTCTCCTGTAACCAAGGCACAGGGTTTGAGCCTGAGCAAGTTAACTAACCAACTTGCTATCCCTAACTAGGGCATTACACAAACAAATATCTAATCTCATTTGTTTATATCTGCACTCACTGTTTTACCTTCAGTCCAGCAGATAGTCCCTGGGTGCTCTGCTGTTTATTCAAATTTCCAATGGTTTATGTTAGGGTAGTGTCCTAACATGGACATTTCTGGGGCTTGCTGTTCTTTTAAAAAGCCTCCAGTGAGATCCTAATGCCCTGCTGTGTTTACAGACATCTTTGGGCTGATTTATGGAAGATTTTTATTTTCTTTCAACTCGCCATGCCAACTTGTGCCCCCACACAGCCAACATGGGCCCTTGGCAGCTGTCTAGGTCACCTAATGCTGGATCTGGCTCTAGTCCTATCAAAGTGTTTCCATGGAATTGTATTTCCTGTAATGTCCAATGGAAATGCAGAGATGATAAATACACCACATGATGTATCAAGCTTAGACATACCTTTTCCACTTTATTATACAGTGACTGCTTTTAATAGGATTTAATCTAGGCTCCTTACTACATTCAAAAAATAGCTAAAATGCTGCTAGATAAGCCACTCTCCCTAATAACAATAAGTCAATCTCCCTAATAACAGAGTTTATCAAATACTTTGTTTTCTAAATGGCACCCTATATGCATTTTATAATCTAGTTATAACTAAGATTTCTTGAGGAATTTCATCTAACTACTTATCAACAACTATAATGTGGAAAATGGATGTTTACCAAAATTAATGCCTAATGCTTCTAACTCAGATTGGGATAAGTAAAGACTTCCTAACTTAACTTTTTTTCCCTTATTAATTTTAACCGGACTGCTTTTAATATCTCTTTAACTCTTTCATCACCTCCATCATCCAAATACTTTCTTTGCTGCCACTAACACTAAATTGTCTGCATAAGACATTGTTAATGGTATAAAAACTCCTGATCTATGGCACTTGTTTAAGCTTTCCAAAACTTTTGCTAATAATACAGTCATAATCATTGCAAGAAGGGCATTGTTATTTAAACATTTGTTAACTTTATTTCTCCACCTAACCAACTATTTACTAATACCATTTCTTGTCACAAACTGAACATAAAAATGCAGTTAACGTTTTCATTCACATCATATTCCTCCAGTATGTAGCACGTTTATTTATGCACCATACTATTATATATTTTCTCAGCAGTGCCTTTCTAACCTCATTGTCTTTCCTCATAGCACATTCTGCAGTGTCCTTTACAATTATTAATAACTCCTATGAATTTTTCTCCTTTAAAGCATAAATTCCTTCTTGCATAGCTTTCAACTTCTTTGGTCAAGAAACAGGGACAGGGCCAAAAATAATGTTGGGACAAATTTACAAAATCAGGGAAAATTTTAAATACAACGTGTTTTGTGTCAACATGCATTTTCATTTGACATCTTTGTCTATATGTTTCTGCAAAATTTTTTATCGTTTCCCCTTTTTATATTCTATATTTCTGCCAAGCACTACCAATTTAGCCCAAAGGTTAAAAAAAATCTGTTTTATCCTCTTTTAATTTTCTCTTAGTATTCGAAAAAATAAAGTACTCAGTTTCTGTTCTCATCCCAATTTATCATCTCTTTAAACTTTTTGACAAGCTATTATGCAGATAATCAAACTCGGCCATTCTTCCATTTATTAGAATTATTTTTTAACAAACAGATTTATTGAACTCAGCCACACCCCTATTAAACTAAGCCCCAGCCACATGCATTTATCTAATCACGATACCTGAGCTCCCTTTTAAGCTGACCACACTGAACCCACACAAAAGTGAATGGTAGACACAGATCCCTACAAAAGTAGCCGCAGTACTTAGATGTCCATCTTTCCATAGCAAACATTCCCCAAATAAACTTAACACCCTTTCCAATACTCCCCAAATGTAAGCATACTACAACCCCAAGTACAGTATTATATGAGTTACTGCATAATAGAGCTGCCATTTACCCAACTTTATGTTGGATAATCCCTATATTTTATTTTTTCTTTCTTTTTGGCACCTCACTGTCACCTGACCATCAGGTCTCAGCTGTCTATTGGCCCATTCATTCTTCATGGGACAAGAATTATTCACATCCCATTTGTTCTCTTTGAAGCTCAAGACAATTGTGGAGTCATTACTGTAACAGTCATGAGGGAATTTTTTTTTTTTTTTTTTTGTTATGGATGCAGCCTAACTTCACTTCCTGATGGTGACATGGGCTCTGTATCACTAATGAGGGACAGCCCCTATTACTCTAACAGTGAGGTATGCCTACTCTAAAATCACAAAGACTGTTGCATTGGCTTGGGTGGATCCAGCTATATGGCCTGATCTTGGAGGACCAGCCAATGGTACTTCCATGGAGCACCAGGTCACCACAGGGGGAGGAGCCACCACAACTGTACCACTAGGCAAGCACATTAAAGTAAAAGTAAGTCATGCATCTCTCTCTTGCTCCCTCCATTGCACTTACAGCTTCCAGAGTGGCTAATCAGTCTTGGGTCATCTTGGTCACAGTCAGGCCCTTATCTCTCTGCCACAGAACCAGGGGAAAATAATATCCATTTAAGCAGTTGCATACTGTGAAAACTTGAAAATGGCAAAATCCTGAACTTTTTGAAAAAGCATTTTGTTGCAATAGTTGCACAAAACTGAATAAGTTATGGATAGCAATTAATAAATAGGTTAAAGATTTTATTGGGAGGTGAAGAGTCAAATGGGATAAGTTGATCCTTCTAACAGAACAAGGTGGTTTGGGATTACATGGTTTGAAGGGGTATTTCAGAGCTACACAGATAGGGCTCCTATGCATAGCACAAGCAGAAAACTAAAATTCAAAGTGGAAAGGGATAGTAAAGAACTGAGGGGAAGCACAAGAAATAAGGAGAGACTGGGATTTTGAATACAGATCCTTAAGAAGAATAACAATAACCATACAGAATACATACTATATCTGTAAAATAGCAGAAAGTATTCTAAGATCTAAGCCAACACAAGAATGGAGAAAGGAGATTCTGCCAATAGGGATTTTTGATTGGAAATATTTGCATAGGTATTTTATACCCCAAGTAGACGCCAAAGAATATTTCCTCAGGTAGAACACAAATCTTGGAGGTGTGACAGGAAAGAAAGAGATAATTGGGAACATACTTGTGTGAGTGTAATGAGTCAGCAGACTTTAAAAATTCCCTGCAAACTACTCTGTCAGAAATACTTGGTGAGCAAAGTGTGTGTGTGTGTGTGTGTGTGTGTGTGTGTGTGTGTGTGTGTGTGTGTGTGTGTGTGTGTGTGTGTGTACTTGGTGAGCAAAGTGTGTGTGTGTGTGTGTGTGTGTGTGTGTGTGTGTGTGTGTGTGTGTGTGTGTGTGTGTGTACTTGGTGAGCAAAGTGTGTGTGTGTGTGTGTGTGTGTGTGTGTGTGTGTGTGTGTGTGTGTGTGTGTGTGTGTGTGTGTGTGTATGTGTGTGTGTGTGTACTTGGTGAGCAAAGTGTGTGTGTGTGTGTGTGTGTGTGTGTGTGTGTGTGTGTGTGTGTGTGTGTGTGTGTGTGTGTGTTACAGAATAGGAATTTCCGGTGGCTACCAAAATAAAAACAATTACTAAAAAATGGAAATCAAAACAAGTAGTCTAAACTACTTGTATTAGAAGCAGTGAATTTAGTAACAGAGATAAAAATGGAAGTGGGATCTTTAGAAAAGGGTAAGAGCAGATTATATAGAAAAAAATGGGAATTGTGGGAATAGTTTATGCAGAATAATGTTTTGGAAGAGGAATAAAGTTTAAGGAAAGTCAGGAATTGAATGAGCTATGTAATGTTCTGTTGGCAATGGTTGTATAAAAGATTATGTAATGTATTATGTCTGCAACTGAAAATATAACAATATATGGTTTGTTTTCATTTATATAAACGTTTGATTGCCTACATCGTAAGTGATAATTCAGTAAGGATGTTTCTTGATTAAAACATACTGCATCTGAAATGGCTAACATTATATGAAAATGAGACAATTTAATCAGTTCAAACTCTACAATGGGGGGCTTTTTCTATATACCAAATACCAGTTAAATGATGACCTCCCACCATTTTTAAATAAAACAACTGCTTGATTAGTTGCTTAATTGACTAATTTATTCAGTACATTTATATTTTTATTTATTTTTACTACATTGTAGAACAAATATCCTGACAGCCCAGTAGGCAATTGTGGAGAAGAGGAAGAAGGGTAACTCCTACTTTCTGTTTGTTTAGGTGTGGGTACAGACTTGATGAGTGACAGCATTGTCATTCATGACTGACAGCAAGGCAGATATCTGTTGTCAGTTTCAGTAATGCAACAGTTCGCATTCACAGCTGTACAACTGGGTTGCAAATATATTCCTTAATGTAATGTTATAATCTTGTTTTATTTCACAGTGAGCAGAATAATGTAATTGTCATCATAATTACAAAACCACTGTAACAAATTTTTCAATATGCAATACTTCTGAGCCCCTGAATGTGTTGTCCATTAGGCAGGGCATCTTTAAATGTATTTTGTTTTTTGAAAAAAGTTTAAATGTTAAATTTAATTTAAGGCATATAATTAAGGTACATAGCAGGTAATTAATTTAAAACAGAACACAGATGTGTGGGGTTGAGGATAGCACCAATAAATTACATTACTCCACAAGTTTGTACAGGCCTGTTGTTGGACTATGCATGTAAGATTTCCAAAAAATATTGTAAAAGTTATTCTCATTGTTACAGTTCTATGCACAGCAGCGTCACTGACAACTTATTTTAAGACATAACACAATCATCAACAATGTTGGCACTTTACTTATACACATATCGTAGGAAACCATAGTTTCATAACAGGCTACTAGGCTAATGGCCTTCAGGCCTTTACAAGCCTAGCCAAGTATTTTCATCTGTTAATAGTGCTATTAGTAGACCTGACTACAGTGGTCGGGTTGAGGGGATGTGACAGGCCACCTCCTATTCATGGACAGGCATTAGTTGTGAGAATAAGATTAATGCTAACTACAGCATTTCTTTTTTTTGTGTTACTACATATTTGTTGACTGGTTAAGTACAATGGACACAGCTGTCCCTTTTCAGGGCAATCCAGGAGTACTGTTTTGTTATTTAGCACACTCAAGAGACACACACTAGGCAAATGAAGGTTGATGAAATCAACCCATGTAACCTGGGAACAAAAGCGGCTTATTAACATGCCATAACTGTAGCACTCTGCACTAACTTCCAGATTTCACTCAGACAACACAAGTGAAGAAAAGAATTAGGGGATGACCTTAAGATATTCTCCCATTGCTTTTATACCAGTCTGCATTTTCCAAAATCTTAAATGCTTCTTCAGTAAAATAAATTTCATCAAAAAACATTAAATCTGGAACCGATATTTTACTGAAAGTTATCCCTTAACCCATAACAGTTCAAATATTTCCACCAATATTTCCACCAAAATATAAAAATCATGATGTGCTTTAGCATGTAATACTTTGTCATCTACAGTATACATAATAAATCTGATGGAAATGCCCTGAATCAAATTCGCACTTACAGAGCATAGACAGTAAAAAATAACATTGGGCTGAAAGGACAGCCTTCTTAAATACCGTTCTACAGCAATACTTCCCTTCCAAAGTGCCCATTCACCACTGGCCTACATGTAGAATTACTATTTATCTGTATCTAACTGTCTATTTCTATATTATATCTATCTAGCTACACACACAGGCCTTTTATATTGTCCATCTTACTATCTATATATGAGTACATCAGCTTACATAAAAAAATAATAAAACAGTGAACAGCATATGGATAAGTATAATAGCCTAAATACAAGTAGCCCCAAATTTACAAATGTGCAAACCACACAGCACTGAAATCAGAAAAATGCATAAAAGAAACCAACAAGTATTTTTGCATGGGACAAGTCTTCTTGCACCCTCATGTGGGGACCTGTCTCTGTCCCATAGGTACGTAACCTCTTATATATAATAAAAAAAAAACTTATAACTGCATCAGACACCACATACACTCAGCTGTCTTACTAAATCTTCTAAACCCTACACACAATCTCGGCAAATGATATACATCTTTCTGGATGGGGCAGCACCATACAATAAGGTCACAGTATTGGAATTTGCACACCTCTGCATTTGCTCACAATACTATTAGCTCAGTTTCTCAAAGCAAAACACTGACCAACCACAGTGGTCATCAATCCTTTCAGCTACACTCATTCATATAATTCTTATTCATGCACAAAACGTCTCATGCAAATCTCTATTCTTTTTTCTAATGGTCTTATGAGAAATATTATGATAAGAATTTTTCAGAAATAATCGGGTGGTGCAGTGGTGCAGCAGTTAGCATTGTCGCATCACAGCAAGAGGTTTTCCAGTTTGATTCTCAGCTGGGATGCCTTCTGTGTAGTCTATGTATCCTCCCTGCATTCATGCGGATTTCCTCCAGGTGCTCTGGTTTCCTCCCACATTCCAAAGACAAACATTTGCAATGTTTCTTCCCGGGCCTCCACTGAAAATGGGCTCTGTCCCAGTTGGACTTTCCCGGTAAACAAATGTAAAATAAATATGTAATCTCCACAAGAAATCCTTCACTTAATGCTTATTATATTATATAACATGTTCCTTTAGAATCCATAAAATATTAAACACTACACAGTCAATGGAATGTGGTAGTAAAAAGTTTTCACTTTTACTTGGAGATATTTTTTAGCAATAATGCTACCAATTTGTAATTGCCATTTAATACAGTAAATGGTCTCCAATCAACTAACTTTGCTAACTCATTTTCAAATTATTAGTATAGCAATATAAACAGATCTATCCTCACTTTTGAATCCATGTAAAACTTTCATTTAACACTCTTAATACACAATTTATCTGTTTATTCAATGACAATGTTTACTATTGATAAGAATGCCCTTCTTCTGTTGCTGGATAATTGCTTGGCATTCCCCTAAAGATCAAGTTTAATTTTGCCAATTTAAAACACTTATCTAATTCTATATGCTCCTCCATAAACAATGCAAATTTCTATAACTGTTCACTAGTTCCATTCCTTTGCCAAATTTCTTAAAACAATAGTCACGTAATCTTTGCCAGTTGTCAGATAATTTTGTAACCAACATACATTATAGAGGATATAATCCAAACATCTTTGTATCTATTTTTCTGTGTAATTGCTATCAAACAAAATTGCATATAATATTGCTGTTTCTCTTGAGAGTCTCTTTGAGCAATGCAGAAACAATTCTTTTGGCTAACAAAGATCATTTGATATAAGTCCTGCGATTATATTAAAAAACAGCGAAATACATTCCTTCTACTCCCTATCCCTGCATTACATTTGTCTCAGTTTATATTCTTATATAATCAGGCTTTTCGAACATAGCCACTATTCCATCCCAAACACTCCTTATCGTATTGTTTCAAAATGGCCTGGAGTTTTGATATGTAGTAGAGTTCTGATATCTGAAAATACAGCACATAAATATTTCCCTTTGCCTTCAAATAGTTTACTAATAAACACAAAATCTGTCCTAATGACAATACCCCTCTACAACAAAGTATGGCATTTCAGTCCTCTTGATACCAAACTAAATAATGTCATTAATTTCTTGCACTGCCTACTATCTATATTTCAGTCAACTTTCTGTTCCTGTTATTCTCTTCTAATATATTCTAATATATTCTAATATTATAATATATTGATGTTGAAGTCACTCCCATATTGCAATGTATGAAACATCCCACCATGGCATAAATACTTCCCATTTTTTTTTCTTAAAGTTACATTAGTATATGCACAATTGTTTAAAGAATCTCCATTTTTCTAAAATTCTATACCTACCACTAAACCACATCTACATTCTGGTTCAATGGCATATCATTTTAGTGCCTTTCCATTGCCCCCAAACATACCTCTGATATTAATGACCAAAACCCTGCCCCCACCCCAAACAGGTTATTACCTCTTTTGGTACACTAAGATATATTTGCACATCCTTTAGTAAATAAACATCAGCATTCTGTATTTTTTCAAACAATATATTATATTCTATCTATGAGTAGAAGAAATTAAGTTATTCACATTCAGTGTATTAATAGTTTTCATTTATTATTTTTTCCTTTCTTTAATCTCATACCTCTGTTTCATTCTGACAATTCACTTGTTCACTCTTTCCCATACTCCCCCTTTTTCTACTCTGTTCTTCAGAGATAGTCAAAGGCTGTAAATTTATTTTCCTGAGTAAAAATCTGATCAGTAAATCTTTTTCATCCATTAGTTTAGAAAGAGAAGTCTGTAGACACATCTATATATCTGAAATTTGTAAATATATTATTTTGTATGTGGCTTCTATTTCAATTAAAACAATCCCTAGGTATTTTTTACTTGGATAGTCTATCAAAATGTTCTATGCTTCCACATTTGGTGGATTTCTAACAAAAGAGTTTTTACTGTTCTCCATTTTACTTCATTCTTCATACAACAGTTTATGTTAACCCCTTTTAAAATGGTCTAACATTTATTATATTGAGGATCATACCTATGTACACATATAGTGGGCCCCACGAACAGTTTTATTAAAATGAATTAAACAGCCATCTTTAACTCCTTGTTTTATTAATGTTTCCAACCTCCAAGATTTCCTACAATTTTTAATGGATGTATCATGTTAAAATATTTAGACACCGTTTATCACACATTTTGGTCATCTAAAAAGAACTCCCTTGCCCAAGCTTGTACAATCAAATATACATTTTTGTATGTAAATCATATGCAGAATATCCTGTCCATGGATCAACAGTCTTTTATACTTTCAAAAATTGTAGAATTGTCAGCAAACTTCCTCTGTCTCAAAACTAATATCATGCAGACCATCTATTGAGAAATGTGCTACCACTCTAACTTCAGATAAATGTTGATAGAGTAATCATTTATTTTAGAGATTGCACAGTGTATGCTAATCCCTCAGTAGACTCTAACTGCCTTTGAAGAGTGTTCATATTAGTAAACTGGCTATGGATTAGATACATCCTGAATGTTCATATAACCTGTCCTTAAATATATATATATATGTCTCGTGAAAAGGGTTTAGTAATTGCATAATATTACAAACATGGATCTCTCTGTTCTCCAAAGTAAAACAGGATCCTGTATTATAGGTTCATAGGTAAGTACTAGGTTAACTGAGTTTGCAGGCCATTTTAAGCCTAGCTGATTTTCCTTTTTGTGCTTGAAATAACCTATCCCATTTAGTTATAGATTGTCCTTAACCATCGCATGGTTAATAATTATATATTTCCCCTGATAAAAATAACTGGGATCATACCATGGATAATTTGAGGGGAACCATGCATGGGATAAAAGCATTTAGGAGCTACCTCTGCCTATTGGTAGTACAGGGGGCAGTCCTGGGTAAAGTTTCTGTCTCCCATCCATAGATCTACGTTGCAGTTGCACATGGATAAGAATGAACTTTTTTTATGTGGATAGGGAGTCTGTTCCACAGCAGCGGTATCCTCTGTGAGACATACACCTGTCCCTCCAAACCATTCTGTTGATGTTGCAGAAGCTAATCCCTCATGTTCTGTCTTATTTCAGTGTACTATATCAGAGTTACCCTTCGAATATATGATCTCTAGAAAGAAAACATGATCTGTAAGTTGGTATTTTTCCTCCTCCATGTAATTTTCCAGTTAGCCATGATCTGGTCAGTGTCACTCCAAATGCTTTTAAGTGTTAAGTGTCCCCAGTACTACCACCAAGACTAAGACTATTGCATCCACTGGCAATCTAATCAGGGAAAGGGAAACCCTGCAATTCCACATATGCTGTCCTAGTATGCCTGGGATTTTTGCTATGCCTTAACTTAGCAGGGATGTTTGAGATGATGTGTATTGCCACATGTTTAGCATCTACTCCCAGTGCACCAAATTCAAAGTCTATCTGCTTTGTGATTACAGTACTACCATTATAAATAGGGAAGAGCTAGATCAGAAGCAGAAAGCCCTCCCACCCAGGTGAGTTGCAGATGCCACTCCTTGCCATCCTTCCCCACCTGGCTTCTCCAGCACCCAAGTCAATAATACAGGTTGGGGTGTTTGGGTTGCAGTCAGGGCTTCATCTCTCTATGTTAGGGAGTTGAGGTCTAAGATCAAGTAATTGTACCCCAAAATCCTTACAATGCATATGCCACAAACTCTGAGGAACAGTTGGGTGATAAATAAAACATTTTATTCCCCTGAGCACTTCAGCACAGTGCTTTCACAGGGAGTGATTTTTTTACAATGTTGTAAACAGTCTTAAATATTCAAGCACACCTTCTATTTACATATTACTTTCATTACTGTACATATTGCATTTGTAAGTTTAGCCTCAAGAAAACGTTATGTTAAGCCACTATATCTTACTTAGAAAATGGCTGTCTCTCTTGTCATTCTTGTGTTCACCATGATACACTCATTTAGGTTGTGTCTGAAAATGTTCAGTTTTGATCAGAGCACTACTCTGGTCAACAAATACAAACAAATAGATGTAGAAAAGCATACATATAAACCAGCTAACTTCTTAAAAAAAACAGAATCTCTTTCATTTGAACACTTAAACATACACACAAACCATCTTAGCTTATTATTTTTACCAAATATCATGACTTTGGTATATGTGGAAAGCTCATTACTTGCAATCTCAATTTCATTTACTGTTTCTTATTAATTCCATACTATATAAGCGATGATACGTTGTGCTGTACTATGTTCTCCTAATGTCATGGGTTTAGCCCAATGTGGATGGTAGGTATTAAGTGCCAAATTATTACTAGGAAGAATATTAGTGCTTTTTAACTTCCAGCTGTGCATTTGTGTTTGACAAAGCAGTATTTGTATTTTGTGTGCATAAAGGAATGTCAGCCCTGTCATCTTGCTGCAGTGCTATGGAAGAAGAATGGCTTCAAATGAAACTATGATCTTCATCGACATCTGATCACTTCTCTTTCTGGAAGCAATACATAGCACAGAATTCACCTGTGGCTTCAGTCAGGATTTATAGCATAGTTCATAACAAACACATATGGTACCTCAGTCCCAGGCACTGCTCTTTACAAACGTCCTCGCAGTCAGGAACACAGCAGCCAGCCAGCCACTGGCAGCTATTACATAACCTTTTGATAATCTTCAAACCTTCACTTCTTTCTTGAATATTTTGGAATGCATACACATCATGTCTTACTAACATAAACTTTTATCTGGCATTCTCTGAGTAAGCAATGCTGTTTATATCTTTATTAACCTGTTTTTATGTTATTTCAAGCTGATTCAATCCCAAACAGATGTTAGGACTGCCTCACGGCACCTTTTTCTTCGAAAATAGTTCAGAAAGATGATGTTAATCAAGTCAGCTAACAACAACCCTTTCCATTCCTTAGACATTCAGTTCACCTTTTGATTGTTATAAGCAGATAATCTTAGAGATTAACTACAGCACGTTTACTCAGACAATGTCAGAGACATTCCCTTACAGACCACAAAACTGTCATCTTGCTTCTTAATTATCAAAGATGACTCATACTTCCTCATGCCATAAAATACATACCTTTCCTTGTACCAATGGATTAAACATTTTTAAGTAGTACCCAGCTACCCAGATGAGTATGCACATACATACACACACACACACACACACACACACACACACACACACACACACACACACACACACACACACACATGCACATACAGAAAACCATACACACATATACACAAACAAGTCTAAGTTCAAATTCCCCATACACACCAACAAAAATAAACACAAAAAGACACAGAAACACACATATGTGCACACACACACACACACACACACACATACACACACACACACACATACACACACGCACATGCACATACAGAAAACCATACACACATATACACAAACAAGTCTAAGTTCAAATTCCCCATACACACCAACAAAAATAAACACAAAAAGACACAGAAACACACATATGTGCACACACCACACACAGACACACATACAATAATACATAAGCATATAATCTCTCTCACACTCACACCCCAGCAGCAATATATCAGAGCAGCTGAAGCTCCATCTAGTGCAAAAAACAGTTTTCATGTTTCTCCAATCATAACTAACTAGTTATGTATTCCTGACATGAATGTCATGATTCACTTCACTCCAAGTCTTGAGATGTTCTTGATTTGTGCCTTAAACACATAACATGTTGGTTCTGGTTAAGACTCAGTAATAATCTGTACATTATTCTCCCCCTTTTCAGCATCGTGTCTACATGACATTATTATTTCAGCGTGCTGAAAATACTGATCTTCTCTGGTCTTGTCAACTGTTTCCACAAATGTGAAACGATTGCAGAATGAATTCAGATAATTAGTAGAACTATTCCTAGTAAACCTACTTATTTGCAGTCTAGAAAAAAAATAATCACGGATGTATTCACTAATGATACTAAAATTAAAGAATTATTGAATAGAAATCCTTTGTCTGTCCAGACCAAGAGTTAACCTTCCATTGCCACATCAGGTATGTTCATAGATTAGTATTAAGCTAACTGCCCTTGCGAGCCATTTTAAGCCTCGCCAGTATCCCTTCTGAGACTCAAACCCTGCACCGTGTATTTGTAAGGCAAGCACCTTAACCATTAGGCCACCCTCCATTTCAGGTCATTAAAAATCTTAATATACTCTATAGTAAGCACAGGTTCCATACAAAGATCCAGTGCCCAGCTGGCCATTATACACTGTTCCAATATGTATTAAATAGCAATGCTAACAGTCAGCTTCATATTGTTTTTTCCATCATCACATATAAGCAGATCATAACGTTAATCTTTGGTCCTCTAACCTCTACTCATGCTTCCTCTTTAGAGGACCGGACTTAGCTATGCCCCTTTTACAGCACAATGATTTTGGCCTTCTTCCACTAATGGCTTACTTCACTGTGAACTCTTCTGTGACCTTTTCTGAATTGTTTATCTTTACTTCTCTATTCAGAAAGTAAAAAAAAAAATGAGGTCAGTATCTCTTCAGCAGCTATCATACCAACTTAGAAAGCCTGTGAGACAGTCTGACATGTCCATTTTGGATGTGGAAAAACTATAGCTCAACTTTCAGAATGTATTTACTTGAAACCATTTCAGTTGGAGTATAAAAGTACACCAGCTTCACTAAAATACTGTCAGCTGCTTTGTTACTTGAGATAAATGATTTGTTCATCAAAAACATCCAGCACACAGCCACTGAGTTGCCTTGCTTCCCTTACTGAGGTTAGTCTTCTGCTTTTTCTCTTAAACTGACAAGCCTGCATGTTTCACTATTTATAATTCATACTTTTTTTGTTGTTTTTTTTTTTTTTATTTGATTTGCTTGACATTTAATCTTGATCCCTGCCTATGCTTATCTGGTTACCAGATATGCTGTCAGTCTTTATTTGGATGAAATAGATTTATACTAAAGCAATAAAAAGTGTTGTTTTAGTGTCTAATTGCAGTTCTTTTAATCAGTGTTTATGGTTTATATTTGCCAATTTTGTGCAACAGTCTGAAGCCATTTCCTTCTTGATTATGCAGTGAAAAAGGTCATTATTACCCCTGTAGAACTAACCAAATAAAAATACTAATAAATAAATTAAAAATGCTTGACCTATTTCTTTATATATGTACTGCATTTTCTAAAGTTAAACATGTTCTTAATGCTAAGTTTTAGATTTATAAAGTATGAAAACTATGCTCATCACAGATAGCAATAGCTGAGAGAAAAAAAAAAAGCTTTAGTCAGTGGTGCAAAGTTTCTTGAAAAGTGCACAGTGGAAGAGATGACTGAAAAAGCGACTAAACAAAGCAAAATCACCAAACAAAATTTGTTAAACAGAACATTTAGTAAGCGCTTTCACCTATAATAAGACTTTTTTAGACAGTGGAAGAGATGTTGGAGGAGCCATTAGATTATGGAGCTATATATTCTGTTTTGTAAGAAAGCTACAACTAGGTAATAATCTGAGGCAACACAAAAAACTACAGTGTAATGCTTTTAGTACTGTTCAAAAATGATCAAATTCAAATTAGAAAATTAGGGCAGACACATAAACTTTCAATTAAGGTGGGCTGAATTGGAAAACAGAGTATCCACTGATATGCAACCCACGGAAGAAAAGGACAGTACAGGGATGAGGTCATGAGAAATTCAAGTAACGGCGAAAACTTGAAGCAGAGCTCAGTCTTTTCGGTCGACTAAGCAGCTGATTATGTCATGGCAGAGTCTTCTGGATGTTGGCATATTAAATGGAAAACTTGATGCCAGTCAATAGTTCCAGTTTTGTATGCTTTGACCACAATGCACCTGGCAGCCACTCGGACAGAAACTGAAATAAATGTCAGGCTTTTAAAAGGCAACTATCCATAGAAAGTGTGGTTCCTGGTGGTTTTAGATTTAAATTCCTGTAGAAGAGGCTGTGTTTAGTTAAATGATCCCTTTGTCTGCAGAACTTCTTTCATGTACAGAGAATAAAAGCACCAATGATTTGGTGGTTCTGTCTTAAAGAATAAAAACTTTTCTTTTTCTGCTTTGAGTATATAGTGTCCATGTTCCTTTTTTGTCATTTTACTTAACCTAGTAATTACTGAACTAGGAGGTCATTTCAACAGTCTTTTTTTCTTGTCTTTTCTTACTGAGAGCAAGACTGTCTGTACTATTCATAAAGTGCTGCAGGCTCCTATATTAACTGCATTGTTGCCATTGTTCTTATCAGATCTGTCAGATTTTATTTTATTCACTTTTCACATAGTAATAAAGTAAAATGTGCTGTTTCAGTTAGTAACGCAGCACTGACCTTCTCTGCTGTAATCACTCTGGACAAAGTCCCTTCACTGCTTTTCAAAATTAAAATAACCAATTTTGTGGGCCCTATCAGTATTCTTGGATGGCTGCTGAGAAGTGTTAAAGTTTTCTCCATCAACTTGAGTCTCTGTACTGCTTGTGTTGGCAGCATAGAGGGGATACAGCCCTGAATGCAACCCAGATGACCCAAGTTTGATTTTGCCTTAGGAGTTTGAATGAGGATGCAGGAAGGATGGGTGTGCTGATGCTAGGGGAGGGCACACTGTTGGGCACATCTCTTCAGCTGACCTTTGGTGGAGGTCAGTGATGCACATTGAGTGCTGTGCACCAGAGATTTGGGGCTTTGGATGAGTCATGCATTTAGGCATAGACAATACATTGTGAGCCCATTGCACGCCACCCCCTTGGATGGTATGATCATGCACAAGAGGTAGGCCTAGACACATAAACAAGAAAATGCTTCTCAACAGCAGAATAATGCTCACTAGTATCCCTGACCTTTTCACCAGCCCAAAACATACATCTGAATTAGTCCACAGGTGATAAGGAGAGGTTGTCAAACCTGGTGGATCAGGAGAGATCATAGGAACAACTGACAGTAGTCAAACTGTAAGGAGGAAAAACTCAACTGTCTCCACTCGTCACATCAACAAGGTGGTGTCTTTGCATAATGATGGTCCCCCTACAGACCTAGGCCTATTAGCCCTATTATTGCCTACATGACTAAGCATCATATTTATGGCTGAACGAATAAACACCATATAGGTGATTTATATCCCTGGATACACACCAGTATTACTTCATAAAGTGCAGCTCAAGCCTGCTCTTACAGAATGATGTTTGTGTGAGGGCTACCAAGACCATAGATTGGTGACATAAAGTCTGCAGTTCTTACCTGGACCTTGCCAATGGTTTCAGCACTATCCCTCATGCTAGAATTATGATATGTCCTATACAATAATAGTTTAAAAATAAGCCTTATTTCCATAAACAAGTAGCAAAAAGCACATTCACTGGAACAAACACAATTGTAACGCAATATCTTCAGAGTTGAAAAAATCTTGTAAACGAACAAAAAGTTGCCAGATATACCATGATAATAAATTCAATACTTTTATTGACAAAAGTAGGTAAGCGCTTTCACCATAAAGGCTTCATCAGACCAATCAATTACTAATGAATGCGAGATTTTAACCATTCTTAAATACACTTCCTCATGAATAATTCAACATTACAACGTAGTAAAAGTGCTGACATCATTTACTTAACACTAAATAAACACATATCTAACTTGCAACTCATACAAAGTTGTTTAACGCTATGCATATAATGAATGTAATAAGTAAATAAATAAAATTGACCATGTTTAAATACAAAAATAAAAATAAAAATATGAATAAACCACTGTGCATGGTATTGAGTGCAAAAGATATACAAAGTCTGATTCATACCATACGAAAAAGTACAGCCTCTAATTGTCATATTAAAATAGACTTATACAAACAAGTAAATATATATGTAAAATTGGAGTGTTTATAAAACAATCTCATTTAATGGTTTTAAGTCTTCTATTACGTAGTACTGGTTTCAGGGGCACTTTATCATTGAGCCCCATTTTTTTGTCTGCTCTTAATCTAATAATCCATTTTAGTTCACAATTTTCTGTGAAATTTTTGACATCTCCTCCCCGAATACTCGGATTGACAACTTGTAGTACTGAAAACTTAAAATGATGTGTCAAACCTGCTGCCAATGTGTGTCTCGCTAGTGCATTGTGTTCAGAACCAATGCGTGTATGGTATTGTGGTATATCTGGCAACTTTTTGTTCGTTTACAAGATTTTTTCAACTCTGAAGATATCGCGTTACAGTTGTGTTTGTTCCTGTGGAGGTGCTTTTTACTACTTGTTTTATTTTCACTTTACATCACTGGAACATTTACTCTGTGGGGGTGCCTTTTTGTGATATTAGCTTATTTCTATAAACAGTGAAGACTCTAGTTTGGATGGATCTTTCTTGTAGTTTTTACTAAATGGTTTAACTGTGTGACCTTCTTATCCTTTAGATGGGATGTTATTTGAGATATTTTGCAAGCACCCTAACATTTATGGACATAAGACTTGTTTTTAAGCTGTGTTTCCAAAGTACAGCCAAATTATCCATTTAAGGTGTATTGATGTTCTCAGAAAAAGTGCAAGACATGTCATGTCTACAGCTTAGAGGAGTTTGGCTTTACTGGCCTGAATACACAAGTAAGCACTTAAAAAAGTAAAAAGTAAAAGGTCATGGGCATTCAAATGTTATATATAAAACACCGATATATTCTTAAGAGTTCTATTGCATATATTCCAAATATTCCATGGGCTTCCACTACAGAATGTTTAAGGTATTACATGGTAAAGACTATATGCACATACCCACACACACATACACACACATGCATGTATATATATATATATATATATATATATATATATATATATATGTAACACTATCTCATATATAATTGTCTCATCATTGACTGAATGTTCAAAGGAGTGCATGTAAAATGAGCAATCTCTTTAGATCGAATACATTTTTTTTTTGCAAGGGGTAAGCCCTCCTGCACCCCCTATACCCATTGCTAGTTTTATATAGATCCAACAAAGCCACACTCCGGTCAAAGGTATTAAACAGTAAGTGGTTCACGTAGCTTGAACAGCAATACAAACAGCAGGTCTGTTGGACTCAAAAATACCAGCTCAAGCCCCGTAACTGCAAACGAAGTGGTAAAGCACACCAATCCACATCCGGTAAACCTCGCTCCAATCTGCATACACCAAACGCCAAAAAATAGCGAAATCTTCTTTTTAGAACCTTCTTTATTGTAACAACTATAAAAACACCTAGAACATCTAACTCTTCCACCAGTTTAGCGCTTTCATCTGCATAACGCAGACTTCCTCAGAACTGGTGAATACACAGCAATTTCCTTATTTATTTAAATTTTGGCGTCATTTCTCTGGTTCCTTAAAGCAGTATGCAGAGTACTAAATGTTGAACATTATAAGTGTAGAATATACCCCTCCATTTTTTTAAAAACATTCATTACTCAGTTATAGTTGATAATATAAGGCAATGAAACAAAATCCCTAATAATAACTCAATGTCTTGTCAAAACATGATACAATTCATGTACTTTCACTCTTAATAAACCAATCCATGAATGCATAAATAACAATACATATTAAATACACATTATTATTATACAACAAAATTAAATAATAATCAATGAATATAATAAATATTATGAATTAATCAATAAATATTATTTAAAAATTGCTTAAAAATTCATAAAAAACTGTTTCATTTAAAAAACAACATTAAATGGTTTAAATGAGTGGCTGTACACTATAACTTAAGATAACTTAAGATGAGTTTGAATTATGCGTCCAGTACCAAAAATGGTTTAATGCTAATATATTCATTGATACCTGGACTCCTGGTTGAATCGGTGAGCATCTGCCATTTACTTTCCTTACAGGCTAATCTAGTTTTCCAGTCACCCTCATAAATATTTCCTAGTTCTTGATCTATAACACAAAATAAAAAGATATGATTATCCCCATTTTCCTTAATATGACGGTAAAGGGCATTTTTACTATCTTTCTTTTTAATTCTATAGTAATGTTCATAGATCCTTTTCTTAAGTTGTCTTTCTGTTTTGCCTATATAATAGGCCGAACAAGTCTGACAACAAGCTAGGTACGCTATTTGTTTGCTAGAACAGTGTCCTCCTATACTTCTAATCGTAGTCCTATTCGCATCACCCAATCGAATGTGCGTACCAGTGTAAACGTATTTACACTGGTTGCATCTACCACATTTCTTTGTTGCCTTCTTATCCTGTTGTTTTGCTATCTTCTTATATTTCGTTCCCTCTAACAACCTTTTTATGTTCGGACCTGTTTTATACACTATTCTGGGTGAAGTCCCAAGGACTTCTTTATGTGTATCCACTACAGTAATGATATCCCAATATTTCCTTATGATTTCCTTTATTACATTACTGTAGGGTGTGTAGGTGATAACACATACTCTACCAAATTTTTCCTGTATAATATTGGTAGTGTCTATAACTTCATGCCCTTTGCCTAATAACGATTGGTACATGCTTTGCCATTTACTACTCACATATTTAATCGTTTCCTTTATCATTTTGTTAGGATAACCTCTTTTTGTGAACAAATCACTAAGTAAATCCATTTCTTTATCCAAATTATCTTTGCAGGATGACATTCTAGCCCCCCTAATGCATTGTCCCTTTATAATATTCTTGAAAATATAAGGCGGATGCTCACTGCTGTAAAATAAATAATCATTTGAAAAAGTATTTTTCCGATATACCCTAGATGTAAATCCTTCATTTGTTAAACCAATATAAGTGTCCAGGTAAGCAATACCTTGGTTACTGGTTTCATAAGTAAATTTGAGAAAATTTGTGGTTCCGTTTAAATATTCTATAAAATCCTTAACATTTTCTTCATGCCCATTCCACAGCAAGAAAATATCGTCCAAGAATCTAACATAAAATTTTATATAGGGGTAGTATACGCTGTTAACAATAAATTCATCTTCCCAGTCTGACATAACCATATTATAAAATGGGCGCACATGATGCGCCCATAGCTACCCCTTTACACTGTCTAAAATATTCACCCTCAAATGTTAGAAAATTGTTATCCAAAACTAATTCCATCATACCCATTATTAGGTTGATTTTGTCCCAACTGAGATGAGAATATTTTCTTAGACTATTTCCAAACCTTTCAATACCTTCCTCCTTTGGTATACTTGAAAAGAGGTCACATACATCAATTGTAACTAATGTTAGGTTATCAGACCATAAATCTGCTGTTAGTCTCCTCAAAAAATCCCAAGAATCCTTTATAATAAACGGATATGCTCATATATATGCTTAGTCCATCTGTCTATGGTCTTCCTATGTTAAAAGTTTTGATCTGGAACCGAAATAATAGGTCTAAATGGTGGTCTCTCCACAGATTTGTGTACTTTGGGGATCCCCACTATATGTGCCATAACTGGAGTTTCTACCTTTATAAATTCATATATTTCTAGGGTGATTCTGTTATCTATTAAATATTCCTCTAGTATCAGATCTATTCTTCTAAAACCTATATTGATTTGATTAATAGATACTGTTTCATAGTTCCCGTTTCATATAGAATTTTGTATATCTCTGCTTTATAAGATAGACTAGAATAAATAACTACCCCTCCACCTTTGTCCGGTTTCATAATTCTAATGTCTTGATTATTAATAATATTATTTAAACATATTCTCTCTTCCTTCGTAATATTATCTCCCTGTTTATTTCTTCCTTTTATTTGAATTTCTTTGTTGAGACTATATACCTCTTTGCATACCATTTGCTCAAAGACATTGACTTGGCTGTTATTATTGGGCATATAAGTACTTTTCCTCTTTAATTCATTACTTACATATTGTTCCTTACTATTGCTATCAAATTGTAATGCCAAATTAAGCCTTCTACTGAATAATTTAATCTCCTTGATGTGGTCCACTAAGTTGAATTTATTAGAAGGTATAAATTTCATTCCTTTACTTAGTAATGTGCAAAACTCCTTCTTAATAAACATGTCAGTGTAGTTAAATACCTGAAAACCATTGTATACCATAATAGTTGGCTTGTTCTCTTGTGTAATGACTGGTTCCCTTTTATCTTCCAGGTTTTCTTGTTCAATTTTCTCATTGCCAGTCTGAACTAATGGATGTTTTTTCAGTTCCACTTCACTGTCCTTAACATTGTCCATAGGTACAACTACTATTCTTAATGTATCCTGTTCCCCTACGGCTGTAGTAGCGTATGGCTCCAATAAAATGTCCCTCTGTGTTACCGAATAGTTTTCATTCTTACTTTTACTTTGTTCCCCAAACCCACTACCCTTAGCTTTATCCACATGTTCTGTTGTTTTTCTTAATATTTCCTGATCCCCTGATGAAACGGTTTCCTAAAACCGGGGTTGAATCTGCCTCCTTGAAAATTTCCATCCCTATTAATGTCTTCCCATCCACTATTGCCACCATGTCTGTTCTTAACTATTAGTTTTCTATCCTGTGGCCATATGTATACTTTATGCGTTTTATATAATTCCACATCCCGGTCTATCTTTCTACATTTTCTCTCATATGCCTCCTTGGCTCTACTATCAGCCAAATGAAATTGTTTGTGATATAATTCACTCAATATTTCAAAATCTTCATGTCGTAAAATTGATTCGTTAATATTTTCAACTTCTTGACCAATACATTTAATTTATCTTCATTACATTCTATTAATGCTTTCATATACATATAACCCATTTCATCAAAAAGTTCATTAAATTTCATCATAATGTTTTCATTATATTCCATCCCCATGGGTAACTTAAAAATCTTAGACCCTTAGGAACAATTTGGAGTTTAGTGCACTGTGCTAAATAAGCATTGTCCACCTTAACATTTTGTATTTGAATTAACTTGTCCCCCAAACTGTATATAATATTTTTTAATTCTGTACCTTCCCTGTTGTGTCTGTTTTTGTTACCTTCAATCACATGCGTTCTGTCAAACACATATTCATTTCTCAGAAAATCATCTATGACAATATTGCTTGAACATGTATTTTTTGAACGTATATTTTCAAAACATAGGTTTTTGGAAGTAATACCATCACATTTTTTGTTCTTAACATCATTACTATTATGTCCATTTATATCATACTTATTTTGATTATGATATTTGTTTGAAACAGTACCTTTCATGCTATTGGTCTGAGTGCCAGCCATAGCAGAGTATGTCTTGTAGGTAGCAGGCTTTTTTTGCCTTGTTCCCCCATATTCAGTTTCCACTCGACTGTGCAGAACACTGAAGTCAAAAGTAAAATCCTTTACGGGTGTGAGAACAATGTCACTATCCTTCGAACTCATATCTATAGCACAATTTTGTCCATTCGGAATGTCATTTTCAGTATCAGCTATTTCCAATCGCTCCTCCCTCGTATTTGCCATTGTAGACTGAGCCCCAATGCAGGAAGAAGTAAGTTCCGTACTTACTTTGGGCTTGGGGATATCCAATAATGAATTGACCATCTCCATCAACTTCTTGACGTCCTTTTGCAGGTCGGCTACCTCAGCCCTTAGAATGATCACCTCCTCGCTGTTCGATACAGCCGACGTATCCACTTCCGCTTCTGCCATGACCGGAAAAGCAACAAATAAATCAATGTAACTGCACACTTGTAACCAACAAAGCCACACTCCGGTCAAAGGTATTAAACAGTAAGTGGTTCACGTAGCTTGAACAGCAATACAAACAGCAGGTCTGTTGGACTCAAAAATACCAGCTCAAGCCCCGTAACTGCAAACGAAGTGGTAAAGCACACCAATCCACATCCGGTAAACCTCGCTCCAATCTGCATACACCAAACGCCAAAAAATAGCGAAATCTTCTTTTTAGAACCTTCTTTATTGTAACAACTATAAAAACACCTAGAACATCTAATTCTTCCACCTGTTTAGCGCTTTCATCTGCATAACGCAGACTTCCTCAGAACTGGTGAATACACAGCAATTTCCTTATTTATTTAAATTTTGGCGTCATTTCTCTGGTTCCTTAAAGCAGTATGCAGAGTACTAAATGTTGAACATTATAAGTGTAGAATATACCCCTCCATTTTTTTAAAAACATTCATTACTCAGTTATAGTTGATAATATAAGGCAATGAAACAAAATCCCTAATAATAACTCAATGTCTTGTCAAAAATATGATACAATTCATGTACTTTCACTCTTAATAAACCAATCCATGAATGCATAAATAACAATACATATTAAATACACATTATTATTATACAACAAAATTAAATAATAATCAATGAATATAATAAATATTATGAATTAATCAATAAATATTATTTAAGAATTGCTTAAAAATTCATAAAAAACTGTTTCATTTAAAAAACAACATTAAATGGTTTAAATGAGTGGCTGTACACTATAACTTAAGATAACTTAAGATGAGTTTGAATTATGCGTCCAGTACCAAAAATGGTTTAATGCTAATATATTCATTGATACCTGGACTCCTGGTTGAATCGGTAAGCATCTGCCATTTACTTTCCTTACAGGCTAATCTAGTTTTCCAGTCACCCTCATAAATATTTCCTAGTTCTTGATCTATAACACAAAATAAAAAGATATGATTATCCCCATTTTCCTTAATATGACGGTAAAGGGCATTTTTACTATCTTTCTTTTTAATTCTATAGTAATGTTCATAGATCCTTTTCTTAAGTTGTCTTTCTGTTTTGCCTATATAATAGGCCGAACAAGTCTGACAACAAGCTAGGTACACTATTTGTTTGCTAGAACAGTGTCCTCCTATACTTCTAATCGTAGTCCTATTTGCATCACCCAATCGAATGTGCGTACCAGTGTAAACGTATTTACACTGGTTGCATCTACATTTCTTTGTTGCCTTCTTATCCTGTTGTTTTGCTATCTTCTTATATTTCGTTCCCTCTAACAACCTTTTTATGTTCGGACCTGTTTTATACACTATTCTGGGTGAAGTCCCAAGGACTTCTTTATGTGTATCCACTACAGTAATGATATCCCAATATTTCCTTATGATTTCCTTTATTACATTACTGTAGGGTGTGTAGGTGATAACACATACTCTACCAAATTTTTCCTGTATAATATTGGTAGTGTCTATAACTTCATGCCCTTTGCCTAATAACGATTGGTACATGCTTTGCCATTTACTACTCACATATTTAATCGTTTCCTTTATCATTTTGTTAGGATAACCTCTTTTTGTGAACAAATTACTAAGCAAATCCATTTCTTTATCCAAATTATCTTTGCAGGATGACATTCTAGCCCCCCTAATGCATTGTCCCTTTATAATATTCTTGAAAATATAAGGCGGATGCTCACTGCTGTAAAATAAATAATCATTTGAAAAAGTATTTTTCCGATATACCCTAGATGTAAATCCTTCATTTGTTAAACCAATATAAGTGTCCAGGTAAGCAATACCTTGGTTATTGGTTTCATAAGTAAATTTGAGAAAATTTGTGGTTCCGTTTAAATATTCTATAAAATCCTTAACATTTTCTTCATGCCCATTCCACAGCAAGAAAATATCGTCCAAGAATCTAACATAAAATTTTATATAGGGGTAGTATACGCTGTTAACAATAAATTCATCTTCCCAGTCTGACATAACCATATTCGCGAAAATGGGC
Organism: Protopterus annectens; assembly: GCF_019279795.1. Lineage (NCBI taxonomy): Eukaryota > Metazoa > Chordata > Ceratodontiformes > Protopteridae > Protopterus > Protopterus annectens. The sequence continues at coordinate 550,802,472 of NC_056738.1, read as the reverse complement.
GCACATGATGCGCCCATAGCTACCCCTTTACACTGTCTAAAATATTCACCCTCAAATGTTAGAAAATTGTTATCCAAAACTAATTCCATCATACCCATTATTAGGTTGATTTTGTCCCAACTGAGATGAGAATATTTTCTTAGACTATTTCCAAACCATTCAATACCTTCCTCCTTTGGTATACTTGAAAAGAGGTCACATACATCAATTGATTCAACCAGGAGTCCAGGTATCGATGAATATATTAGCATTAAACCATTTTTGGTACTGGACGCATAATTCAAACTCATCTTAAGTTATCTTAAGTTATAGTGTACAGCCACTCATTTAAACCATTTAATGTTGTTTTTTAAATGAAACAGTTTTTTATGAATTTTTAAGCAATTTTTAAATAATATTTATTGATTAATTCATAATATTTATTATATTCATTGATTATTATTTAATTTTGTTGTATAATAATAATGTGTATTTAATATGTATTGTTATTTATGCATTCATGGATTGGTTTATTAAGAGTGAAAGTACATGAATTGTATCATATTTTTGACAAGACATTCCCCGGGATTCATGAACCTTGCGCCAGGCGCCAGCATAGCGTCGGCGTTATAACGCCAAATATGGCTGCTTAGCGATTCAGGTATGAATGAATTCCACGTGCACTACCGGCGTGCGCCGGACCGTCCCCGCCCCCGGCATAGATATGCAAAACACACTGTGTGCGGTATTGCACCATGCAAATGAGGGCAAATAGCGATCCACGAAGTGGTGCAGGCGTAGCGTAAGGGCACGGCAATGTAAACCAAAAAAAATGGTTTACATTTACCCAAACATACCGGAGGAGTAACGGAAGGCTGTCAAAGTCAGGTATCATATAGGTGCAATATGCCAATGTGGAAAGGCACCGAGAATGTCCAAAGAAAATATGCACAAAATGTAAAAAATGACATAAATGGCACGTACGTAGAAAGAACAGCAGACCCCGGGATGTGTGCACAGAAGTTGTAAAGCAATGAAATAATATGATAATGTCCGAAAAGAGCATTAGAACACAAATCAGCTGCACAGCCACCACACACCATAGTATGTATGTAAAGCTGCAACCCCAGCGCAATGGTTGTCAAGGAGTGGAGGCGGTGTTCGGGGCCGTAACCAGGTATTAGTAGTCAATTCCATGCAAATGAGGCAGATAATAGTGAATCGCAAAAACGGCGCCAGCGTAAGGATGGAGCAAACGGCATAGCGGTACTACACCGAGGAGTGGCCTACACGAGATACATGTCAACCACACAGGGGTGTGCCACTGTAGGAGGAAGGATATTGGAGGACAGCAAATCTGGGCTGTACAATGCACATTACAGCATCATGACTGGCGTGTTAGGAAATAGATGCGCTGACAGTACAGAATGCGCGTACAAATGCATGTGCACGAGGATGACTACATTCCCGAAACCAGTCATGTGACGGCCTCACCGGCAACAACCAGGGATATAGGAAGGTAATGCGGAGAATACGAGGAAATGCGGAAGCAGTGTAAATGTATCCATAACGAGCAATTAACACCAATCAATGCAGGAAGGGCAAACGCCGGCAGCTGATAAGTCTGCATGCAGACTCCTGCAGAACGGGAAAGGGGAGGCATATGAGAGCAAAGATAATAGGGGATGTAGTAGAAATGCAAAGAGCAAAGAACCGAAATAGCACAGCCAAGTACAGAGGTAGCATCACTGCGGCCGCAGATAAAATGCATCATATGCTATGTGCCTGCAGGATGCAGTAATGTAAGATGCCAGGCGAAGGCAATGCAGGCAACTGTAATGTAACACTACAGGCAGTACCGTTGCAGCTGCAAGCGTAAAACCACGGAAATAATCCATGGATAGGGCCGCACAGACACACCCAATGACATCACCGGGTATACAGCACAACAGTAATAAATGTGAATGCGCACAACACACAGCGATTTCCCAAACGCCGCACCGTAGGGTGTAAACAGATGGGGAACTTTTAACATGTATATGCTGGGTGCCGCCGTGGCCGTGATGCATAGGTATGTGGCAGAGACAGACGGAGTTGCGGAGGGTGGTGCCAACAACTACCGTAGGCCTCACAGGAGAAGGAGAGTGTTCAGACCAAGGGTGACCTACCAGGGGCTGCGAGACCTGGAGATAGTAGAGCGCTACAGGGTGGACAGGGACACGTTACAGCAAATAGTGGAGCTGTGCCGGCCGCGCCTGAGAACAAGAGACAACAGAGGGGAGCCCATCCCAGTGGACACAAAGGTATGTGTGAGCTTGCGAATACTGGCTACAGGTACCTTTCAAAGGCCCACCGGGGACATAATGGGCATCTCACAGGCATCAGCATCCAGGGTACTACACCAGTTCCTGGATGCCATGTTACCACATGCCCATGAGCACATAAAGTTCCCCACATCTCAGGAGGAGTTGGCTAGCAATATGCGCCGCTTCCACCGTGTGGCACAATACCCGGAGGTCCTGGGTGCGATAGACTGTATGCACATAGAAATCAAGTCACCACCTGGGGAGCAGGGTAGACGCTACATAAACCGCAAGGGATACCCTCCATCAATTGCCAGGTCGTGTGCAATGCGCAGGGCATTATCATGGATGTGTGTGCTGGCAGCCCTGGAAGCTACCACGACTCCCATATCTGGCATGCCTCACAGCTGTATCAGGTATTCGCCAGTGGGGACATCACACAAGGTCACCTTGTGGGGATGCTGGCTACGCACTGGAGCCGTGGTTGATGACACCCATCAGAAATGCACACACACACATGCAAGAACGCCATAATGAGGCACACGCACAAACGAGAATAATCATAGAGCGTGTGTTCGGGATCCTGAAATCACGGTTCCGGTGCTTGGATACATCCGGTGGAGCCTTGCAGTACTCTCCAGGCACAAGTGCCCACATATTCATAGTATGTTGTATGCTACACAATATGATTCTGCGGAAACAGCTGCTGCAGGGACATAATGCCGGAGGGCCACCAAGCCCGCCACAACTGCCAGGGCAAGCACAGGCACAGGGGCGGCGCCACGGACACACTGAGCCAGCCCCAGTAGGTAGACAGAGGCGTACCCAATATGCCTACGCCCTGGCAAAGAGGGAACGCATAGCACATACTTTGACAGTGTAGGCCCCATGGACTGACACCTCCTGACCTGCACACACAGTAAAATGGACGCCACACAAACATGTCCGCCCGTAATGTGTACCGTATGTGCGGACGTATGTGTGACTCCAACAAAGGCACCGGCCAAACACTGCACACCCAATAGCCAGCAGAGCATGGAACGCCAACACCTCAACGCGCGCCGGTTCAACAGCACACGGCGTAGCCATATGCTGCCACTATCGCTGCAAGTCGACCACACGTACGCATGTGCATACACAGATACGGAAATACATATCAGTACACATGTAGAAATATATGTACGCATACACAGATAGAAAGGACAACAGGGTAACATGGAACCCAGGGATGCAAGTTCACAGATAAGTAAGACGCGAAATCACCACATATTAAACATAGTGACCGACAACCCGATCATCCTGGAGGGTGGGCAGGGCAGGTAACGCCAGCCATGGAAATGTTAACCTGCAGCAATACATATCCGCGTGTCGGGATGGTCACGGTCCACGGTACAGTAACGGGATATGTGTAGGGTCACCACCTGTCCCACGTTGTGAGGGACAGTCCACCTTTGGGCAGTTGTGTCCTGCAAAAACATTGACAAAATGGCAAATGTCCTGAGATTGTAGGACAAAACCATTTCCCATAATTACTTTATTAGTTGCAGAAAACAGTTATTTTGTAGAAGAAACATCTAAATATGATAATAAACAGAATAAGCAACTGTAATGCTACAGCTTTGTATTCCATCAAAAAAGTGAATCGCTGTCCTTTGTACTGGCCGTGGGTATGTGTTGGCATGCAAAATCTGACGTACCTACTAAAAATGTCCCACTTTGGCCATTTGAAAAGGTGGCAACCCTACATATGTGCGTGTCATATCCATAGGACATGAGTGCGGAGATACACGCCGCCACCGGCGATGCGCCAACGTAGGTATCCTGTTCAACCGTCGGTGCGAAAGCGGAAAGCATACCAGTGAAGTGTATGACATTATGAGGAACGTACCTCATCTGGGGTGTAAAACAGTGCATGTTCCTCGCAGTTCCTCCAAGTTCCACATTGAAAATGTCTCTCAAACAACCATTGTTAGGAATGTATATAAATGACATCCTGGTAAATAGAATGTACTCATAGTAAGTTAGTAAAGGTTCTTCACTGTAAGTAAATCAGCATATCATAATCAACCTATGACCTACTTAGCTGAAGTTGTCACTATGCCATTACTATGTGTTCCACATTATGCCCATGTGTTCCACATTACTACTGTGTGTGTTCCCCACTCCGGAAATAGAAGGTTGACAGCCATGGCGGCAATATGTGTATGTGTGAGGTGAGGTTGTCGTGTGTTCCGCTGTGTGTGTGTAATGTGTGTGCCAGTGTAAACTGTGTATGAAGGTGACATGTCACAGCGGAGTGTAATAACAGGCGAGGCATACAGTACAGGATCCATAGGCCTATGTTCAGCACTACCCACTAAGTAGTTCTGACTTCTCCTCACTGGCTATGCGTGGCGGCGTAAAATGATGCAAAGCGCAAATGTCCCAAAGTGTACCACAGGGCCATAGCAAACAGGAGATGCAAAGGACGCATGTACAAACCACGACCGTAGGTATGGCGGCCATAACGTACACTCCACACGGTCCGTCGGCAACGTTACACAGCATCAGGCATGTACGGCGAAAATACGAATGTGCCATCCCGGCACCGATCGTGAACAGTCACGGTCCGGTAAATACCGCGGTGTGTTCCATGACCGTGACGTGAGCAAGCGGCACACGAATAGGAGGCTACCGGTAGCATACAGTCCACCCCAAGTATAGGACCACAATCACCGTAACTATCAGCGACAAAATGCCAATGGATGGTAGGCACGGACGAACATCCGCAGATATATAACCGATGTGAAGGTGGAATACGTGCAGGAAGCACACATGCAGGCGATACCGACAGCAGACGACATCAACAAAACAAACATTCCCGGAACAACACACAGGTAACCCGCAGCTCCCCAAGCATGGATGGAGCACACACACAAGCATATCTGGTATGTATAAATGCAAGACTCACACCCCCGTCACCCACATCCGCAGATATACCCCATTGCACATATCAATGGGATAACAGCTAAAACCGTAGCAAACACATACAGGCAGTGAATGACAGCGGCATACCCACAACAAGCTCCTGGGAAACACTAGCAGCGGCTCATGCATCCATGCATTCGCTATGTACAGGAAAATAACAGCCATGTAACACATTTGAATGCACAACGCCATCGACAGACGCCGCCAGGACACGGGGACCCACATGTCGAACACAATACCATACCCAACACACACAATCCACGGCTAACACCACAGCGAAATGTACCCGACAACACACATAGCGGATGCAGTCACACAAACATGATACAATACATACCATCCTCACGAAGGTATTGCAAATAACCAACGGCCACACGAGGAAAGAACCATGGCCTAGTGCCGACGTAGAACGAACGAAAGGAAGGGGATCACGACTGATAAGCGCATAAGTACACACCGAGGAACAGCTATTGGCCTGAAGAACCCACATGCATCAGGCGACGAATATAAGGAAGACTCCCTGGATATTCAAACCGTATGTTCATACCGAACGCATACAAAGTAGAGAAAGAGAAACAGGGGAATAGAGACGAACTCAAAACAAAAGGCCGGAAAGGTATGTCGAACCCACGACATGTACTGGTGTGTAACGCACGATACGTATGACGAATCTGTACAGTATGTGAACGGTGTGTGTAGGTAAAGATACCTGTCCATCAGGCAGAGAGAGGCGAAGGTTGGATATGTAATGCTAAAACGTGCAGCATACCAACAACTGTGGACAACGTGTGCACAGCAGTGGGACAACATGTAAACACCCGCGATAACCCCAGGGCCGGCTTGCCACCCTTTCAAAAGGCCAAAGTGGGAAATCGTCGGGACACACTTCAGATGTTACAGGTGGACACATACCCATGGTCAGTACAAAGGTTAGAACTCTACTCTTTTGCATAAAGAAAAGTGTAGTCTTGTAGCAGTTCAGTTGCTTATTGTGTGTCTTGTAACAGTTAGGAATGTACATACATAAATAAGTATGTTATGCAACTCTTACATAAGAATGGGATATAGTGATGTCCCACAATCTCAGGACATTAGCCATTTGTGATAAATTTGTCAGGACACAACTGCCCAAGGAGGGACTGTCCCTTGCAAAGTGGCACAGGTGGTAACCCTACCCCAGGTCTGCCATAGGGGTTGCAAACACAGAACAATGCCACCACCCACGCCGATGCTGGCAGTGGATATCCAACACTGAAGTGCCACAGCAGGGATAGGACATTTATGTATAGTGTCACAGCACACATGTGCATGGGCATATACCGTCGATGTCATACGGAATGTGCAGACGACGTGCACCTATCCCACGCAGTAGGGGCGACTATGTCAATTATGTGTAATGCAAAGCTGGCATGATGGATATGGTCACAAATCATAGACAGTATCACAGGCATAGCATGCATGATGGAGCGATGGGCTAATGTTATATACATACACAAGATATGTATGGCCTGCACATATGGGACAATGTAGTAGCAGAATAGGTACCCGAAATGGAGGTAACAGCAAGTGACCATGTCCAAACGTTCCATAGCAGGTGCAATGTGTGCCACAATGATGTCCAGCAGGGCCATGTGTAAACACATGTGCAATGTACACAGTACTGACACCCCCCCCATGGTAGTGTCCACTGAACGGCAGAACTGGATGTCAACTGTCATGTCTATACAATACATCCGCTGTGGTGGTACCATGGGTGTGTGTCACCCACCAGCAAGGCAGCTATCACATGACTAGTGACACAGTGTGCCCCTGTGGGATGTGCACAGGACCTATGTCCCACAGCATGGTGTGTGTCCAGTCTGTGGATGTCACACAGACGCCCGGGCTGAATTTTAAACAAAAATAAAATAAAAATATGAATAAACCACTGTGCATGGTATTGAGTGCAAAAGATATACAAAGTCTGATTCATACCATACAAAAAGTAAAAAAAAAAAAAAAAAAAAAAAAAAAAAAAAAAAAAAAAAAAAAAAAAAAAAAAAAAAAAAAAAAAAAAAAAAAAAAAAAAAAAAAAAAAAAAAAAAAAAAAAAAAAAAAAAAAAAAAAAAAAAAAAAAAAAAAAAAAAAAAAAAAAAAAAAAAAAAAAAAAAAAAAAAAAAAAAAAAAAAAAAAAAAAAAAAAAAAAAAAAAAAAAAAAAAAAAAAAAAAAAAAAAAAAAAAAAAAAAAAAAAAAAAAAAAAAAAAAAAAAAAAAAAAAAAAAAAAAAAAAAAAAAAAAAAAAAAAAAAAAAAAAGCCCTCAAAAAAAATTGTTAAATATTAAAATTAAAATTTTAAATAAAACCAGTAAAATTTATGCTAAAATTATGTATACTCCTTTAATGGTAATCTCATTACTTTCTTCAGGCACTTTTCCCATACCCCATTTTTCTGTCTTGATCTATAACACAAAATAAAAGATATGATTATCCCCATTTTCCTTAATATGACGGGTAAAGGGCATTTTACTATCTTTCTTTTTAATTCTATAGTAATGTTCATAGATCCTTTTCTTAAGTTGTCTTTCTGTTTTGCCTATATAATAGGCGAACAAGTCTGACAACAAGCTAGGTACGCTATTTGTTTGCTAGAACAGTGTCCTCCTATACTTCTAATCGTAGTCCTATTCGCATCACCCAATCGATAATGTAGTACCAGTGTAAACGATTTACACTGGTTGCATCTACCACATTTCTTTTGTTGCCTTCTTATCCTGTTGTTTTGCTATCTTCTTATATTTAAGTTCCCTCTAACAACCTTTTATGTTCGGACCTGTTTTATACACTATTCTGGGTGAAGTCCCAAGGACTTCTTTATGTGTATCCACTACAGTAATGATATCCCAATATTTCCTTATGATTTCCTTTATTACATTACTGTAGGGTGTGTAGGTGATAACACATACTCTACCAAATTTTTCCTGTATAATATTGGTAGTGTCTATAACTTCATGCCCTTTGCCTAATAACGATTGGTACATGCTTTGCCATTTACTACTCACATATTTAATCGTTTCCTTTATCATTTTGTTAGGATAACCTCTTTTTGTGAACAAATCACTAAGTAAATCCATTTCTTTATCCAAATTATCTTTGCAGGATGACATTCTAGCCCCCCTAATGCATTGTCCCTTTATAATATTCTTGAAAATATAAGGCGGATGCTCACTGCTGTAAAATAAATAATCATTTGAAAAAGTATTTTTCCGATATACCCTAGATGTAAATCCTTCATTTGTTAAACCAATATAAGTGTCCAGGTAAGCAATACCTTGGTTACTGGTTTCATAAGTAAATTTGAGAAAATTTGTGGTTCCGTTTAAATATTCTATAAAATCCTTAACATTTTCTTCATGCCCATTCCACAGCAAGAAAATATCGTCCAAGAATCTAACATAAAATTTTATATAGGGTAGTATACGCTGTTAACAATAAATTCATCTTCCCAGTCTGACATAACCATATTGGCGAAAATGGGCGCACATGATGCGCCCATAGCTACCTTTACACTGTCTAAAATATTCACCCTCAAATGTTAGAAAATTGTTATCCAAAACTAATTCCATCATACCCATTATTAGGTTGATTTTGTCCCAACTGAGATGAGAATATTTTCTTAGACTATTTCCAAACCTTTCAATACCTTCCTCCTTTGGTATACTTGAAAAGAGGTCACATACATCAATTGTAACTAATGTTAGGTTATCAGACCATAAATCTGCTGTTAGTCTCCTCAAAAAATCCCAAGAATCCTTTATAATAAACGGGATATGCTCATATATATGCTTAGTCCATCTGTCTATGGTCTTCTTCCTATGTTAAAAGTTTTGATCTGGAACCGGAAATAATAGGTCTAAATGGTGGTCTCTCCACAGATTTGTGTACTTTGGGGATCCCCACTATATGTGCCATAACTGGAGTTTCTACCTTTATAAATTCATATATTTCTAGGGTGATTCTGTTATCTATTAAATATTCCTCTAGTATCAGATCTATTCTTCTAAAACCTATATTGATTTGATTAATAGATACTGTTTCATAGTTCCCCGTTTCATATAGAATTTTGTATATCTCTGCTTTATAAGATAGACTAGAATAAATAACTACCCCTCCACCTTTGTCCGGTTTCATAATTCTAATGTCTTGATTATTAATAATATTATTTAAACATATTCTCTCTTCCTTCGTAATATTATCTCCCTGTTTATTTCTTCCTTTTATTTGAATTTCTTTGTTGAGACTATATACCTCTTTGCATACCATTTGCTCAAAGACATTGACTTGGCTGTTATTATTGGGCATATAAGTACTTTTCCTCTTTAATTCATTACTTACATATTGTTCCTTACTATTGCTATCAAATTGTAATGCCAAATTAAGCCTTCTACTGAATAATTTAATCTCCTTGATGTGGTCCACTAAGTTGAATTTATTAGAAGGTATAAATTTCATTCCTTTACTTAGTAATGTGCAAAACTCCTTCTTAATAAACATGTCAGTGTAGTTAAATACCTGAAAACCATTGTATACCATAATAGTTGGCTTGTTCTCTTGTGTAATGACTGGTTCCCTTTTATCTTCCAGGTTTTCTTGTTCAATTTTCTCATTGCCAGTCTGAACTAATGGATGTTTTTTCAGTTCCACTTCACTGTCCTTAACATTGTCCATAGGTACAACTACTATTCTTAATGTATCCTGTTCCCCTACGGCTGTAGTAGCGTATGGCTCCAATAAAATGTCCCTCTGTGTTACCGAATAGTTTTCATTCTTACTTTTACTTTGTTCCCCAAACCCACTACCCTTAGCTTTATCCACATGTTCTGTTGTTTTTCTTAATATTTCCTGATCCCCTGATGAAACGGTTTCCTAAAACCGGGGTTGAATCTGCCTCCTTGAAAATTTCCATCCCTATTAATGTCTTCCCATCCACTATTGCCACCATGTCTGTTCTTAACTATTAGTTTTCTATCCTGTGGCCATATGTATACTTTATGCTTTATATAATTCCACATCCCGGTCTATCTTTCTACATTTTCTCATATGCCTCCTTGGCTCTACTATCAGCCAAATGAAATTGTTTGTGATATAATTCACTCAATATTTCAAAATCTTCATGTCGTAAAATTGATTCGTTAATATTTTCAACTTCTTCGACCAATACATTTAATTTATCTTCATTACATTCTATTAATGCTTTCATATACATATAACCCATTTCATCAAAAAGTTCATTAAATTTCATCATAATGTTTTCATTATATTCCATCCCCATGGGTAACTTAAAAAATCTTAGACCCTTAGGAACAATTTGGAGTTTAGTGCACTGTGCTAAATAAGCATTGTCCACCTTAACATTTTGTATTTGAATTAACTTGTCCCCCAAACTGTATATAATATTTTTTAATTCTGTACCTTCCCTGTTGTGTCTATTTTTGTTACCTTCAATCACATGCGTTCTGTCAAACACATATTCATTTCTCAGAAAATCATCTATGACAATATTGCTTGAACATGTATTTTTTGAACGTATATTTTCAAAACATAGGTTTTTGGAAGTAATACCATCACATTTTTTGTTCTTAACATCATTACTATTATGTCCATTTATATCATACTTATTTTGATTATGATATTTGTTTGAAACAGTACCTTTCATGCTATTGGTCTGAGTGCCAGCCATAGCAGAGTATGTCTTGTAGGTAGCAGGCTTTTTTTGCCTTGTTCCCCCATATTCAGTTTCCACTCGACTGTGCAGAACACTGAAGTCAAAAGTAAAATCCTTTACGGGTGTGAGAACAATGTCACTATCCTTCGAACTCATATCTATAGCACAATTTTGTCCATTCGGAATGTCATTTTCAGTATCAGCTATTTCCAATCGCTCCTCCCTCGTATTTGCCATTGTAGACTGAGCCCCAATGCAGGAAGAAGTAAGTTCCGTACTTACTTTGGGCTTGGGGATATCCAATAATGAATTGACCATCTCCATCAACTTCTTGACGCCCTTTTGCAGGTCGGCTACCTCAGCCCTTAGAATGATCACCTCCTGGCTGTTCGATACAGCCGACGTATCCACTTCCGCTTCTGCCATGACCGGAAAAGCAACAAATAAATCAATGTAACTGCACACTTGTAACCAACAAAGCCACACTCCGGTCAAAGGTATTAAACAGTAAGTGGTTCACGTAGCTTGAACAGCAATACAAACAGCAGGTCTGTTGGACTCAAAATACCAGCTCATGCCCCGTAACTGCAAACGAAGTGGTAAAGCACACCAATCCACATCCGGTAAACCTCGCTCCAATCTGCATACACCAAACGCCAAAAAATAGCGAAATCTTCTTTTTAGAACCTTCTTTATTGTAACAACTATAAAAACACCTAGAACATCTAACTCTTCCACCTGTTTAGCTTTCATCTGCATAACGCAGACTTCCTCAGAACTGGTGAATACACAGCAATTTCCTTATTTATTTAAATTTTGGCGCCATTTCTCTGGTTCCTTAAAGCAGTATGCAGAGTACTAAATGTTGAACATTATAAGTGTAGAATATACCCTCCATTTTTTAAAACATTCATTACTCAGTTATAGTTGATAATATAAGGCAATGAAACAAAATCCCTAATAATAACTCAATGTCTTGTCAAAAATATGATACAATTCATGTACTTTCACTCTTAATAAACCAATCCATGAATGCATAAATAACAATACATATTAAATACACATTATTATTATACAACAAAATTAAATAATAATCAATGAATATAATAAATATTATGAATTAATCAATAAATATTATTTAAGAATTGCTTAAAAATTCATAAAAAACTGTTTCATTTAAAAAACAACATTAAATGGTTTAAATGAGTGGCTGTACACTATAACTTAAGATAACTTAAGATGAGTTTGAATTATGCGTCCAGTACCAAAAATGGTTTAATGCTAATATATTCATTGATACCTGGACTCCTGGTTGAATCGGTAAGCATCTGCCATTTACTTTCCTTACAGGCTAATCTAGTTTTCCAGTCACCCTCATAAATATTTCCTAGTTCTTGATCTATAACACAAAATAAAAAGATATGATTATCCCCATTTTCCTTAATATGACGGTAAAGGGCATTTTTACTATCTTTCTTTTTAATTCTATAGTAATGTTCATAGATCCTTTTCTTAAGTTGTCTTTCTGTTTTGCCTATATAATAGGCCGAACAAGTCTGACAACAAGCTAGGTACACTATTTGTTTGCTAGAACAGTGTCCTCCTATACTTCTAATCGTAGTCCTATTTGCATCACCCAATCGAATGTGCGTACCAGTGTAAACGATTTACACTGGTTGCATCTACCACATTTCTTTGTTGCCTTCTTATCCTGTTGTTTTGCTATCTTCTTATATTTCGTTCCCTCTAACAACCTTTTATGTTCGGACCTGTTTTATACACTATTCTGGGTGAAGTCCCAAGGACTTCTTTATGTGTATCCACTACAGTAATGATATCCCAATATTTCCTTATGATTTCCTTTATTACATTACTGTAGGGTGTGTAGGTGATAACACATACTCTACCAAATTTTTCCTGTATAATATTGGTAGTGTCTATAACTTCATGCCCTTTGCCTAATAACGATTGGTACATGCTTTGCCATTTACTACTCACATATTTAATCGTTTCCTTTATCATTTTGTTAGGATAACCTCTTTTTGTGAACAAATTACTAAGCAAATCCATTTCTTTATCCAAATTATCTTTGCAGGATGACATTCTAGCCCCCCTAATGCATTGTCCCTTTATAATATTCTTGAAAATATAAGGCGGATGCTCACTGCTGTAAAATAAATAATCATTTGAAAAAGTATTTTTCCGATATACCCTAGATGTAAATCCTTCATTTGTTAAACCAATATAAGTGTCCAGGTAAGCAATACCTTGGTTATTGGTTTCATAAGTAAATTTGAGAAAATTTGTGGTTCCGTTTAAATATTCTATAAAATCCTTAACATTTTCTTCATGCCCATTCCACAGCAAGAAAATATCGTCCAAGAATCTAACATAAAATTTTATATAGGGGTAGTATACGCTGTTAACAATAAATTCATCTTCCCAGTCTGACATAACCATATTACGAAAATGGGCGCACATGATCCCATAGCTACCCTTTACACTGTCTAAAATATTCACCCTCAAATGTTAGAAAATTGTTATCCAAAACTAATTCCATCATACCCATTATTAGGTTGATTTTGTCCCAACTGAGATGAGAATATTTTCTTAGACTATTTCCAAACCATTCAATACCTTCCTCCTTTGGTATACTTGAAAAGAGGTCACATACATCAATTGATTCAACCAGGAGTCCAGGTATCGATGAATATATTAGCATTAAACCATTTTTGGTACTGGACGCATAATTCAAACTCATCTTAAGTTATCTTAAGTTATAGTGTACAGCCACTCATTTAAACCATTTAATGTTGTTTTTTAAATGAAACAGTTTTTTATGAATTTTTAAGCAATTTTTAAATAATATTTATTGATTAATTCATAATATTTATTATATTCATTGATTATTATTTAATTTTGTTGTATAATAATAATGTGTATTTAATATGTATTGTTATTTATGCATTCATGGATTGGTTTATTAAGAGTGAAAGTACATGAATTGTATCATATTTTTGACAAGACATTCCCCGGGATTCATGAACCTTGCGCCAGGCGCCAGCATAGCGTCGGCGTTATAACGCCAAATATGGCTGCTTAGCGATTCAGGTATGAATGAATTCCACGTGCACTACCGGGCGTCGCGGACCGTCGCCCGGCATAGATATGCAAAACACACTGTGTGCGGTATTGCACCATGCAAATGAGGGCAAATAGCGATCCACCGGTGGTGCAGGCGTAAGCGTAAGAACGGCAATGTAAACCAAAAAAAAACGGTTTACATTTACCCAAACATACCGGAGGAGTAACGGAAGGCTGTCAAAGTCAGGTATCATATAGGTGCAATATGCCAATGTGGAAAGGCACCGAGAATGTCCAAAGAAAATATGCACAAAATGTAGAAAATGACATAAATGGCACGTACGTAGAAAGAACAGCAGACACCCGGGATGTGTGCACAGAAGTTGTAAAGCAATGAAATAATATGATAATGTCCGAAAAGAGCATTAGAACACAAATCAGCTGCACAGCCACCACACACCATAGTATGTATGTAAAGCTGCAACCCCAGCGCAATGGTTGTCAAGGAGTGGAGGCGGTGTCCCGCGCCGTAACCAGGTATTAGTAGTCAATTCCATGCAAATGAGGCAGATAATAGTGAATCGCAAAACGCGGCGTAAGGATGGAGCAAACGGCATAGCGGTACTACACCGAGGAGTGGCCTACACGAGATACATGTCAACCACACAGGTGTGCCACTGTAGGAGGAAGGATATTGGAGGACAGCAAATCTGGGCTGTACAATGCACATTACAGCATCATGACTGGCGTGTTAGGAAATAGATGCGCTGACAGTACAGAATGCGCGTACAAATGCATGTGCACGAGGATGACTACATTCGAAACCAGTCATGTGGACGGCCTCACCGGCAACAACCAGGGATATAGGAAGGTAATGCGGAGAATACGAGGAAATGCGGAAGCAGTGTAAATGTATCCATAACGAGCAATTAACACCAATCAATGCAGGAAGGGCAAACGCCGGCAGCTGATAAGTCTGCATGCAGACTCCTGCAGAACGGGAAAGGGGAGGCATATGAGAGCAAAGATAATAGGGGATGTAGTAGAAATGCAAAGAGCAAAGAACCGAAATAGCACAGCCAAGTACAGAGGTAGCATCACTGCGGCAGATAAAATGCATCATATGCTATGTGCCTGCAGGATGCAGTAATGTAAGATGCCAGGCGAAGGCAATGCAGGCAACTGTAATGTAACACTACAGGCAGTACCGTTGCAGCTGCAAGCGTAAAACCACGGAAATAATCCATGGATAGGGCCGCACAGACACACCCAATGACATCACCGGGTATACAGCACAACAGTAATAAATGTGAATGCACAACACACAGCACGATTTCCCAAACGCCGCACCGTAGGGTGTAAACAGATGGGGAACTTTTAACATGTATATGCTGGGTGCCGCCGTGGCCGTGATGCATAGGTATGTGGCAGAGACAGACGGAGTTGCGGAGGGTGGTGCCAACAACTACCGTAGGCCTCACAGGAGAAGGAGAGTGTTCAGACCAAGGGTGACCTACCAGGGGCTGCGAGACCTGGAGATAGTAGAGCGCTACAGGGTGGACAGGGACACGTTACAGCAAATAGTGGAGCTGTGCCGCCTGAGAACAAGAGACAACAGAGGAGCCCATCCCAGTGGACACAAAGGTATGTGTGAGCTTGCGAATACTGGCTACAGGTACCTTTCAAAGGCCCACCGGGGACATAATGGGCATCTCACAGGCATCAGCATCCAGGGTACTACACCAGTTCCTGGATGCCATGTTACCACATGCCCATGAGCACATAAAGTTCCCCACATCTCAGGAGGAGTTGGCTAGCAATATGCGCCACTTCCACCGTGTGGCACAATACCCGGAGGTCCTGGGTGCGATAGACTGTACGCACATAGAAATCAAGTCACCACCTGGGAGCAGGGTAGACGCTACATAAACCGCAAGGGATACCCCTCCATCAATTGCCAGGTCGTGTGCAATGCGCAGGGCATTATCATGGATGTGTGTGCTGGCAGCCCTGGAAGCTACCACGACTCCCATATCTGGCATGCCTCACAGCTGTATCAGGTATTCGCCAGTGGGGACATCACACAAGGTCACCTTGTGGGGGATGCTGGCTACGCACTGGAGCCGTGGTTGATGACACCCATCAGAAATGCACACACACACATGCAAGAACGCCATAATGAGGCACACGCACAAACGAGAATAATCATAGAGCGTGTGTTCGGGATCCTGAAATCACGGTTCCGGTGCTTGGATACATCCGGTGGAGCCTTGCAGTACTCTCCAGGCACAAGTGCCCACATATTCATAGTATGTTGTATGCTACACAATATGATTCTGCGGAAACAGCTGCTGCAGGGACATAATGCCGGAGGGCCACCAAGCCCGCCACAACTGCCAGGGCAAGCACAGGCACAGGGCGTGCGGCGCCACGGACACACTGAGCCAGCCCCAGTAGGTAGACAGAGGCGTGCCCAATATGCCTACGCCCTGGCAAAGAGGGAACGCATAGCACATACTTTGACAGTGTAGGCCCCATGGACTGACACCTCCTGACCTGCACACACAGTAAAATGGACGCCACACAAACATGTCCGCCCGTAATGTGTACCGTATGTGCGGACGTATGTGTGACTCAACAAAGGCACCGCCAAACACTGCACACCCAATAGCCAGCAGAGCATGGAACGCCAACACCTCAACGAACGCCGGTTCATCAGCACTCGGCGTGGCCATATGCTGCCACTAGCGCCGCAAGTCGACCACACATGCGCATGTGCATACACAGATACGGAAATACATATCAGTACACATGTAGAAATATATGCACGCATACACAGATAGAAAGGACAACAGGGTAACATGGAACCCAGGGATGCAAGTTCACAGATAAGTAAGACGAAATCACCACATATTAAACATAGTGACCGACAACCCGATCATCCTGGAGGGTGGGCAGGGCAGGTAACGCCAGCCATGGAAATGTTAACCTGCAGCAATACATATCCGCGTGTCGGGATGGTCACCGTCCACGGTACAGTAACGGATATGTGTAGGGTCACCACCTGTCCCACGTTGTGAGGGACAGTCCACCTTTGGGCAGTTGTGTCCTGCAAAACATTGACAAAATGGCAAATGTCCTGAGATTGTAGGACAAAACCATTTCCCATAATTACTTTATTAGTTGCAGAAAACAGTTATTTTGTAGAAGAAACATCTAAATATGATAATAAACAGAATAAGCAACTGTAATGCTACAGCTTTGTATTCCATCAAAAAGTGAATCGCTGTCCTTTGTACTGGCCGTGGGTATGTGTTGGCATGCAAAATCTGGACGTACCTACTAAAATGTCCCACTTTGGCCATTTGAAAAGGTGGCAACCCTACATATGCGTCATATCCATAGGACATGAGTGCGGAGATACACGCCGCCACCGGCGATGCCAACGTAGGTATTGTGTTCAACCGTCGGTGCGAAGCGGAAAGCATACCAGTGAAGTGTATGACATTATGAGGAACGACCTCATCTGGGGTGTAAAACAGTGCATGTTCCTCGCAGTTCCTCCAAGTTCCACATTGAAAATGTCTCTCAAACAACCATTGTTAGGAATGTATATAAATGACATCCTGGTAAATAGAATGTACTCATAGTAAGTTAGTAAAGGTTCTTCACTGTAAGTAAATCAGCATATCATAATCAACCTATGACCTACTTAGCTGAAGTTGTCACTATGCCATTACTATGTGTTCCACATTATGCCCATGTGTTTCACATTACTACTGTGTGTGTTCCCCACTCCGGAAATAGAAGGTTGACAGCCATGGCGGCAATATGTGTATGTGTGAGGTGAGGTTGTCGTGTGTTCCGCTGTGTGTGTGTAATGTGTGTGCCAGTGTAAACTGTGTATGAAGGTGACATGTCACAGCCGGAGGTAATAACAGGCGAGGCATACAGTACAGGAACCATAGGCGTATGTACAGCAGTACCCACAAAGTAGTACTGACATCTCCTCAGTGGCTATGCACGGCGTAAAATGATGCAAAGCGCAAATGTCCCAAAGTGTACCACAGGGCCATAGCAAACAGGAGATGCAAAGGACGATGTACAAACCACGACCGTAGGTATGGCGGCCATAACGTACACTCCACACGGTCCGTCGGCAACGTTACACAGCATCAGGCATGTACGGCGAAAATACGAATGTGCCATCCGGCACCGATCGTGAACAGTCACGGTCCGGTAAATACCGCGGTGTGTTCCACGACCGTGGCGTGAGCAAGCGCACCGAATAGGAGGCTACCGGTAGCATACAGTCCACCCCAAGTATAGGACCACAATCACCGTAACTATCAGCGACAAAATGCCAATGGATGGTAGGCGGGACGAACATCCGCAGATATATAACCGATGTGAAGGAGGAATACGTGCAGGAAGCACACATGCAGGCGATACCGACAGCAGACGACATCAACAAAACAAACATTCCCGAACAACACACAGGTAACCCGCAGCTCCCCAAGCAGGATGGAGCACACACACAAGCATATCTGGTATGTATAAATGCAAGACTCACACCCCCGTCACCCACATCCGCCAGATATACCCCATTGCACATATCAATGGGATAACAGCTAAAACCGTAGCAAACACATACAGGCAGTGAATGACAGCGGCATACCCACAACAAGCTCCTGGGAAACACTAGCAGCGGCTCATGCATCCATGCATTCGCTATGTACAGGAAAATAACAGCCATGTAACACATTTGAATGCACAACGCCATCGACAGACGCCGCCAGGACACGGGGACCCACATGTCGAACACAATACCATACCCAACACACACAATCCACGGCTAACACCACAGCGAAATGTACCCGACAACACACATAGCGGATGCAGTCACACAAACATGATACAATACATACCATCCTCACGAAGGTATTGCAAATAACCAACGCCCACACGAGGAAAGAACCATGGCCTAGTGCCGGCGTAACGAACGAAAGGAAGGGGATCACCACTGATATGCGCATAAGTACACACCGAGGAACAGCTATTGGCCTGATTAACCCACATGCATCAGGCGGCGAATATAAGGAAGACTCCTGGATATTCAAACCGTATGTTCATACCGAACGCATACAAAGTAGAGAAAGAGAAATAGGGAATAGAGACGAACTCAAAACAAAAGGCGGAAAGGTATGTCGAACCCACGACATGTACTGGTGTAACGCGATACGTATGACGAATCTGTACAGTATGTGAACGGTGTGTGTAGGTAAAGATACCTGTCCATCAGGCAGAGAGAGGCGAAGGTTGGATATGTAATGCTAAATCGCGCAGCATACCAACAACTGTGGACAACGTGTGCACAGCAGTGGGACAACATGTAAACACCCGCGATAACCCCAGGGCGGCTTGCCACCCTTTCAAAAGGCCAAAGTGGGAAATCGTAGGGACACACTTCAGATGTTACAGGTGGACACATACCCATGGTCAGTACAAAGGTTAGAACTCTACTCTTTTGCATAAAGAAAAGTGTAGTCTTGTAGCAGTTCAGTTGCTTATTGTGTGTCTTGTAACAGTTAGGAATGTACATACATAAATAAGTATGTTATGCAACTCTTACATAAGAATGGGATATAGTGATGTCCCACAATCTCAGGACATTAGCCATTTGTGATAAATTTGTCAGGACACAACTGCCCAAGGAGGGACTGTCCCTTGCAAAGTGGCACAGGTGGTAACCCTACCCCAGGTCTGCCATAGGGGTTGCAAACACAGAACAATGCCACCACCCACGCCGATGCTGGCAGTGGATATCCAACACTGAAGTGCCACAGCAGGGGATAGGACATTTATGTATAGTGTCACAGCACACATGTGCATGGGCATATACCGTCGATGTCATACGGAATGTGCGCACGACGTGCACCTATCCCACGCAGTAGGAGCGACTATGTCAATTATGTGTAATGCAAAGCTGGCATGATGGATATGGTCACAAATCATAGACAGTATCACAGGCATAGCATGCATGATGGAGCGATGGGCTAATGTTATATACATACACAAGATATGTATGGCCTGCACATATGGGACAATGTAGTAGCAGAATAGGTACCCGAAATGGAGGTAACAGCAAGTGACCATGTCCAAACGTTCCATAGCAGGTGCAATGTGTGCCACAATGATGTCCAGCAGGGCCATGTGTAAACACATGTGCAATGTACACAGTACTGACACCCCCCCCATGGTAGTGTCCACTGAACGGCAGAACTGGATGTCAACTGTCATGTCTATACAATACGTCCGCTGTGGTGGTACCATGGGTGTGTCACCCACCAGCAAGGCAGCTATCACATGACTAGTGACACAGTGTGCCCCTGTGGGATGTGCACAGGACCTATGTCCCACAGCATGGTGTGTGTCCAGTCTGTGGATGTCACACAGCCGGCCGCGCTGAGCAATGTGGCATGTGTGCACACATGCAGGACTGCTCCTCCCACCCTGCCCACAGCAAACGCCATGTAGGAGTACTACATGCATCAGTACTGTGGAGAACATGGCCCATGGCAGAGTACATTACACCCCTGTGTTAGTGGCATGCAGGTGAGCACAGATGTGTTACATGACTGTCATTTGCATATGTCAACTGTCTGAGCTGGGTAGAGAGCACAGCATGACTATACTGAGACATGTAACGTTGTATCCATTGTGTAAGGTACACCACACATGTGTCATTGTAACACGGCCTGCGTGTACATGTGTGTATGGCACAGGTACAAGGGCACCCAAGGTATCAGCTAGACATACGGTCCAGAAATGTGTAGTCCTGCACATGTGTACCCACGCTTATGGTGTAATATGGCAACCACAGCACCATGTGGGCCATGTGTGTACATCAACCATGTACAACGTGATATGCCTGTATAGGGACAGTATCCATGTGATACACACCGCATGACTGTCAGTATGCAAAGGTGATGTGTATGCACTATGTGTGATGTAACTGATGCAATGATATCTACATGATATATCTGCCACACTGACACCTGTATGGGTGTCAGCAACATGAGTAGGATGAGCTGGAATGCTGCCAGGTATGTAGAAGTGGTACATGTAGGCATGTACAGTACTGTGTGACAGCAGGTAGTGTACGTATGCAAATACTGAGCATGAGGGGCCACATGTCTGAGGAACGTGCAATGCCACGTCCCTGAAATGTTGTAATCAGCATGATATGCCTGCACCACTGTGTGAACTGTACAGAAGGCACATGGCGTAACATGCCGATACATAGGATACGATGTGATGCTGGATGTGTACACTGTCAATAGCATAAAGTGGAATGGTGCTGAAGGGCAAAGAGCGGATCATGTCTGATGTGATACCCTCTGTACCACCCCAACCACCCATGCAATAATATGACAGGTGGCCAGCATGGGATGTGGTGTGCTGTGGCACAGAAGCCCAACAAGGGTGCCAGGAAAGGCATGCAGGTAGTCAATGAGTGTGTGAAGCATGTATGTCAAGATGTGGCCCAGTGCCATACTGAATGGCCCAGTCATGGGTGTAGAGATGCAGCCCCATACGTGCAATGCAGTACCATCCATGTGTAGTGTGATAGATGTGGTAGTGTGGTGGTCAGGGTGCACAACGTACATGAATGGGCTAGCAGTCACTGATGTGTGCTGCTGCAGAGACATGTAACAGCCAGGTTGGCGGGATACAACAACTCACGGTTGGAGGTGACATTGGGACTGTGTTCCCAGACATAACATGTGCATGCCAGTACTATGTATGTGTCCACAGGGTTAATACAATGTCCAGCCAAGGATTGGAACCCTGTAGTGAGTGAGAGTGTGTATTGTTGGTAGGTACCCCATTGGCAGGCAGGATGCCAGCAACATCTGTGTCGTCAATGCCTGCATGACCGTGGTATGCTGCATTGAATGTGGATGTAGTCAAACAGCAGAGACATACCACCACACTGCGTGAGGGCCCACACTGCAATGTCTGGCAGTCATGTGTAGGTAGCTAGCTGTGGAGTATGTCATGCACCAGCAGGACACACCATGACTGTCAAGTGACACACAACACACAGGTGAACAAAACTACCGTGCAACAGCCTGCACATGTGCCCATACAGCACGTGTGCATGGAACAGGAATACCACTGTGGCGTCTGTGAAAATGCCAGCACCACCATGTCTCAGTGTGGAATAGCATGGTCCCTACCAGTGTGTAAATGTAGCAGAAGTGCACTGTGATCACTGTTGGCATAGGCACATAGACTGTCCATCGGACGGGGTGCCATGCCCTCAACTACCTCTGTCAGTGGATGTCAGTAATACCGGCTGTAGTGTGTATGTACCATGCATGCTGCTATGGTTGTGTGCTTAGGGTGTGGCTAGCAGGGATGGTAAGCATGGATGTTCAGCAAACAGAGGGGTGAGGTGTGTAGGCCTAGCATACAGACACATGGAGGTTTGGTGCATGCTGAGGGTAGTGTAGGTATGGTATGTGTCGTGTAATGTGTCACCCAGCTATGCGTACTGCATGGCCAAGCGTAATGTGGGTGCGTGGGAGTCCATACTAGGGAAGGTCGTGTTGCTGGCAATACATAGCAGTAGCAACTGTCCCAGGTGCAATGTACAGCATGCCAACCCGACTGGCATGTAACCTGTGGTGTACAGTGTCTGCACTGTCGCGTGTCACAATGTGTGTAGTGGCCACAAACATGGGTATCTGAACATGGACTACCTATGATGCAATGTGTCATGGGAAAATACAGTATGTATGTAAATCACGGTGTGGTGTGGGAACCACCCACCTGTGTGTGTTGCAGTCCAGGTATGTGACTGGGAGGTATGATCTGTGTACAATCTGGACTGGCAGGTGTGCCGTGTAGGGCATGGAGGCAGGTCCCAGGCACCGTAGATAAATGACATGTGTGCTGTACTGTGTGTGCAGTGCTAGTGTACAACACAGTGGAGGGTGTAAGCATTGTCACACATCACTGCATGCTGTGCCTACCTGTGACAGCCCTGCCAGAGACAGACATGTGACACCGCTGCACAGGCAGCATAGCATGAGAAGATGTACATGTGGGCTGCACACCTTAGCCAGATGTCCACACGTCATGTGTGCCACGGTAGTGTGGTTCAACACGACTATCAGACTGGACAAACAGCACATGCCTGCATAACAACAGTATGACCATAGTCAACAGTCCCAGTGACAGAGTAGGCCAATGTAGACTATCCCTGCATGCAGACCAGTGGCTACTGGACACCTGGCTAGACACACACCTGGACGGTTAATTCACCATTGAGCCATCACATGTCCACGTCCATGTGGGCGTACAATGTCATCACAGGGTGGTCACAATAGCAGGTGGCAAGGCAGACACGGTGTACCAGGTGATGTGTCATGTGTGCATATGTTGAGTAGCACAGCCGTTCACATGTCTGCAACATACTGGTGCACGATGTATACTGTTACATGATGAATGGAACTGCACTGTCACCCACTACAGGGCCAGCTGGCACAGGTGTGGTGTGACTGGTGTAACCATGTTTGCACAGGATACACACTGCTGTTGTAGGCAGCCATGCTGGTGGCCACCAGTGATATATGCAGTGGTCATACAAACATACCGTATACAGTGTTCAGGCAGGAATGTCAATTGTCGTGGACGATGTGCTGCTATGTGAATGTGGGTGTTTGTTGTGAATGTCACACATCCAGAAGACACCATCTGGTGCAGTCATGGTTGTCAACACCGGTACACACATCCACAGCAGTCAGAACCCAGTCCCGACAATGTGTGTCAGTCACCCTTGTACCGTGTGACATATGTGCACATGGCGAACACCTCCACTGTCATCTAAGCTGGCTACATGATGGCTGGAATGTGCTGTAGAAATGTACAATGCTGGTAGCCCAATGAAGTACCTGGAATCAGACACAGTACACTATGTCAGCCATGTAAACCATGCACAACAATGACTGCCCAACAGACACAAACAATGCATTGACACATGGAACATGTGCTCATGACAACCACACTGAGGTATGTTGCACATATAGATGTACAATTGTCATCTATGGCCATAGCATGGATGCAGACACACATACTCCACAGGTAGTACCATGTGATGTAGGTAGGGGCATTGCTTGTGTATATGTCACAGTAGATGTACACAGACATGTCCTGCATAGCCGTCATGTAGGGGTAGCTGTGGTATGTCACTACTGGACATGCCCATACAGATTACCATGTCCCGCAGGAGATGTGTTAGGTGTGTACCACATGTGACATGCTGACAACAATCTGCGATGTGTATGGCTGCGGTGTACCTGTGTGACAATGTCTGTGATGGGTGCAAAGGCACATAGTATCGTATTGTATGCACACAAGCCCCACATAGCTGCATAGCCTGAACATACAGTACAAGGAGTGTGTGGGATGATAGCAACCCACAGGTGGAGATGGGTATGGACGGCCCACAACCACATGGGTGTGTACGGTGTTCACGTCCACGACACATGAGCATCTGAGAGGCTAAGCGTCACAGTTGTACAGGGTCGCATGTACATATGTTCAGCAACATCCCTGTATGTCCCACCACTGGCCTGTGGAACGATGGACAACAAGCAAATGTGCAGGTATGAGATGTGCACAGCACATCACAGATGCCTACCGTAGAACAGGCTTACCATGTAGACATGTGCACAGTAGGTCTGCGCCACCTGCAGTCAAACACGTTAGGTGCCAAACCACACCAATAGTCCGGCCAATGACACAGATGGGCGTGCATGCCTCTGTGTATGTATGTCTGTGAATGGCTCCGGCATAGCAATATAGCCGTGTCACCATTGTGAACAACAATATGAATGGGTTGTATGTGTGAGGGTGCATCATATGTGTATGGTCAGATCGACGATACCATCAGTGGGCCTGCTATGTGAACATCCATGTCCCCATACATGGATACCTCTGCTGAGGCCAACACCACATTCACACAGGGAGGGATGGCGGTGTGCAGTGCAGCAGCAGACATGTGGGTGGCAGCGGGCAATGTATGTACACATATGTGTTACCCACATCAGTTCAGGCAGATATCCATGTGCATGGGATAGCGGTGTGTGTACACATACAGCACTGTGTCGATCAACATCCCAGCACATAGCACCTGCCAG
Source organism: Protopterus annectens (assembly GCF_019279795.1). NCBI lineage: Eukaryota > Metazoa > Chordata > Ceratodontiformes > Protopteridae > Protopterus > Protopterus annectens. Next base: position 550,777,228 of record NC_056738.1, on the reverse strand, counting down.
GGCTACAGTGTATGCATGGATGTGTGATACCTGCATGCACCACACACACCCTCAACAAGCAGCGTACAGCATACCTCGCTGGAGGACAGTGTCCACACCATGGTGATAAACATGTTGAATGTCCATATTCACACAGCTATGACAAAAGCAATGGACAGCCACCCTGCCAATACCGTCAGCCCCTGGGTGGTCACACCCATTGCCATGTATGTGGCATACCCTGCCATATCATGCAGAGATGACCAGCAAGGCTGCATGAGCTATCACAGTCCCACATGGTGCAATGGACAAAAGGCACTCTCACTATCAACCATACACAGTAGTAATGTGGTGGCGAGCACCCTGTCATGTTACAGGTGCTGTGTGATGCTCTGCACAATGTGTGCGTGTACATGCTATGCATGGCCTTTCCTGCTGATGTGTCATGGTTACACATTGCTCCATGTCTATCACATCGTAACACAGGTGAGCTGGGGCAAGTTGTCCAGCACCGGTACAGTGCTGTGTGGAAGTACATGGCACAACACATGCATGTGCAGGTGTCCATGTGTATGTGTACAGTGCCGCTGCTGACGTTCACAATGGACACAGGCGTGATGTGTACTGACATATACACAGCGTACAGGTGAACAGTAGCACAGGTGTCACATGGGGACATATGCCAACTGATATGGACATAGGTGCAGCCAGGTACACATGTCCATGGCAGGCTAACATCTACATGGTGCGTGCACAGTGTGATGGGGTGGCACACAGATATGATGTGACACCCAGTGCTCAATGGTGTGAAGCCACAACATCGGCTGTGTCACCGCCACGATGCCCTTCACAGATCACTGTGCAGATGTCGTACATGTCATAGCAATGTATTTCCAACAGTATGCCAGCACAGCAGTGTGAATGTGACCTGCCACCATCATTATGTCTTCCAGATAATGCCACGTTCCGGCTTCCACCATTTAGCCGACAGGAGGAGGAGGTCATCATACCATACCTCCAGAGTAACTACGCCCTGTTTAGCCATGTGCCACAGCAGGCACAAGAACGGCAGGAGATGTGGGAGGAGTTGTGCAGGAGGGTGAACAGCGTGGCGGAACCAACGCAGCTACCAACAAATCCGCAGGCACTGCACAGACCTGATCCGGCATGCAAGACAGCGTGCGCTGCAATCGCCAGGCAACAACGTGGGACGGGTGGTGGGCCACCAACACAGCCCCCACTCACAGCTACGGAGGAGCTGCTGGCCAGTCTGGGGAGACCCCCGGAACAACACGCAGAACCACTTGCGTCCATCGTGGAGGTGGGTGTCTCCCGAGCTATGAGCCTGGAGCTGCATGGTAAGTCAGTGTTGCATGTTTGTATGATAGGCGTCGTGGGTGTGGGTGTCATAGTACAACACATGATATAGCAATACATGCCAGGTATATGGCCACACAAGATGCAAACCATTGTATGCTATGTTGTGTTAGCAGACATGTGCATAGCACATGCAACCACACACATGCATGATGTGTCATGCACAGTGCCGACCGTGGAGATAGTAATGGCTAATGTGTATACCTTTGTGTAATGCCTTTACAGGTATCGTCTGGCGTGTCAAGGACAAGGGTCTGTTGCAGGTAAGTCTGTTGCCAGTCAAACGCATGTTCTGCTGTATTGATATTCCCCATGTGTCTAGGCATGACATGCTCACCTGTGTGTGCCCCCGTCACGGTATACAGCTCGCACCACCCGACATACACACCACCCATGTACAGTAGATACACCCGTTACCGTAGAGTGGTATGACACCACACAACCAATTGGTGTGTTACGTGCATTCAGCTATGCATACAATGGTGTAGGTGTTACACAATGGCTGCATGTAGTATGCATTGGTATGCCAGTGCAGTATGGACACAGTACCACAGAGTGAGCTGTGATCTGGCCAGAGCACAGGTGTTACCAATGTGACCCATGCCCCTGCATCGGGTGCACACGTTGTGACATGGCGCATGCCATGTCCCATGCTGCGTGGATGTCTGGCTGCAGCATTGTCACACCATGATATGACCTATGCACAACATAGCAGACATACACACTGTCAGCATATCCGTGAGAATGTGACACGTCACACTAGTATGGGTGTATGTCACATGGGCCACCACAGGGCCGTGTGCACAATGTCTACCACACACAATTGTCAATGAGTCAGACAGACAAGGCCATGGTTGATACCTACAGGCATGTTGCCACACAGCACATCCACAGTGGGTACTCACCATTGCACCCTGTACACACATAGTGGGTTCATCAATGTAGTGGACCCCTGGACATCTGATGTAGTACACCAGTGACATGAAATTCCTCTCCACAGCTACTACAGGTGCCTCCAATGTCCACCATATATGTGCTGCTGAGCAGCTGAACTGGCTTACAGACATGGCAATGTAATGCGTCCAGGTCACGCATCGCACAGACACATAGCTGTGTCCTGCTACTGTGCAGTGGCACAGAGCCACCACACACCGCACAGCTATGCACACAGCTCACAGCAAAGCGTGCCTACACAGACATCACTGTTACACATACATTGTATCTGTACACTGTACACATAACACTGCACCATGACAGCCATCGTGATGTGGTGCATGCGGTGGACACCATCTTCACGTCCACATGATACCGCACATGTTTGCGGTGTACATTACATAGTGTTGGCAGCCATGTGTACTCCCAACTTTCCTGCGGCCACACGGTGTATCACGCTGATGCATGCAAACTACCATGAATGTGTGTACTGCATGCCTACTAAATGACACCTGCCTGTTGTACTGTCCCCACCAGGGCAGTGTACATACTGCCACTATGAATGTCTGGTCTGCATTCACTGGTCTGTGTTGTGTGAATGCTGCATGCCACCTGCATAATCACATGCATGCTGTGTGTGTGTGTGTGTGTGTGTGTGTGTGTGTGTGTGTGTGTGTGTGTGTGTGTGTGTGTGTGTGTGTGTGTGTGTGTGTGTGTGTGTGTGTGTGTGTGTGTGTGTGTGTGTGTGTGTGTGTGTCTGTATTGTAACGATGGTATGTCTTTGTATTGACAGGTGCTGTAGGTGCGTTCCCCTCCTGCGGTCAATCTGATGCTAGTGTCCCCACAGATACTAGTGGTGATGAGCATGTGCATGAGGCACAGGCAGGGTCGTCACAGGCAGAGTCTGTGCCACTGGAGAACATCACACATACGTCCCTTTCATCCCTGCACACGGTTCAGATGCCGACACATACCCCAACACCGTTGCCCATAGATGACGGTCAGTCAGCGTCTGTTGTCCCTGAGCAGGAATGTGTGGTGGCTGCAGAAGGTGTGGGTACACGATGTTGCCAGTGTAAGGACTGGTGCAGTGCCACGCAGGCATGTGGCAGGTGCTGCCCGTAGGGGGAGCACCGCTAGACATACACCTGCCGTCCAGGGTGCAGCAGCTGGTATAACCAGACGCATGTTCCAGACTGTAATGGCGGCGCAGGCACGTGCCGAACGGCAGAACCAGGAGGGGCAGAGGCTGCAGAGGTCCGCAATCCGTACCCTAAATGACAGCATCCAGGCATTGGCGAATGCACAACAGCATCTTGCCGATGTTCTGGATAGGAGATTGGGCGATATGGCTGGTCTCATCGACCGAGGCTTGGCCATCCTTGGCGTCGCAGTCCGTTGCAGGAACACCAGGTAGGGTGAGGCATAGGACACGTGGGCGTGTGCCAGCAACACCACCTGCTGCAGGTCAGCGTGTGCGTGCCACCTCCCATGCCCACACAGACAGTGATGGTAGCAGTAGCACTGCAGCTGCTACCACACCATCCACACCAGGACAGAGCAGGCCACGTGGACGTGGCCCTGGATGGCCCCGTCGTGGGCATGTTTCCAGCGGACATGTGACATCGGAGAGTGGACAGTCTGTACCTCCACCCGGTCGTGCCCGTGCGACCCCAGGCAGGCGGGTCGCCGCGCCGGAAGACACAGTGAGCCATAACACCTGCACTGTACAGTCAGGGGCTGCCAAGCATACCCGTGTAGGCATCACAGATGACTGAACTGTGTACACACACACCCACACACAGCAGACACAACTGTAGGGCTCCACCACACCCACATGCAATCTACATAGTCATGCCCACTCAATGCACTGGCCCTTACACACACACATGATGTCATCCATTGGTACAGCCCATGCCTGTGGCACACATATCACCCTGTGCATATGATTAAGTCTCTGCCGCATAACTGTGAGCCACACCATCAATGCACGGTTAAGCTGACATATTATGATGCACAGGGTGGACACGATAGTGAGAGGTGTATGTGATACCTGTGTCCGCATAGTACGAGCTGTGTATGTTGTGGTGTGTGTGTATGGCTGGTGACAGGTGTCTATGTGATGTGTGTTGTGCACGGACATCATGCAGCAGACATACCATGCAGGACAGGTGCAGCATTCATTGATATGTGTACACAGTATGTGTGGTGGTTACATGTGTAGCACCATGTCGGTGCAGTTAACCCGTATGATACTGATGGTGTACTTGCGTGCCTACTGGGAGCACTGTACTTAGTTCCTCACGAGTAGTCGTGGGGTACCCACAGGCATGTCTGGCAAAATCAGCATAGCACAGTTACCCACATCCGGCATGGACCCCTACATAGGTACATAGGCACACATGAACGTGACAGGATATGTGCCCTCGACATGTGTGGACCTAGCATGACTGTGTGTGGCATCTAACACCCCTCAGGATGGGGATGCCATATCCATCAGTCCCCAGTCCCTGGTCTAGCAGTGACACACAGAGGTTGACTGGCGCATAACTATAGTCACACATCCACACGTCATTAGCAGTCCTGGACAAAGGCAGTCAGGGCCTTTCCTTCACATGGCCTGGCACACCTCCCCGTGTTGTAGTGTGTGTCTGGCCGTTACCCTGTTCCCCAGCACGTCCCACTCATCTTTGGGTTGAGGTGTCTGACAGTCGCTTCTGTGCCCGTGTTCGCATGGGGCCTGGGAGGTGGAATGTGCCCATGTCACCCAGGTCAGACATGGCCGTGTATGTCAGGCACAGATCACCATGGAGCAGCTGTGCTGTGAAGATCCACAGCCGGTGTCCCCTTGGCCGTGCACCTTGTGACACATGTCCTAGCACCGTCATCCCCGTCTTGTGGAACGTTTGCGGTCCTTCCGAGTGCTGCAGGCGTCAGGTTAGCTACAGGCCACATGTGCCATTGTGCAGTCATTGCACTGGTGTGTGATGTGTACAGGGTACAATGAACACCCCTGATGTGGTTGCCATTCCATCCAGACCAGGAGGCCACAATGGAATGTCTTCACACCCACATTGCCATTGTGTGTGTTGACAGAGGTTGCCAACAGGTGTGGTAGCCATTTCCCTGAACATGTCCACCATCTTTAATGGCGTACCACCTACATGTGACATTGGGACAAACATGTTCTTCACACTGGGTAGGGCTGCACCTTCTCTGGCATTTGGTAGCAGGCCATGGCTCTGGCACCAGTCATCCATGTCTATGACGCCCTAGGTGGATGTTCGTGTAACATGGGGTGCTGGGTATGTCGGCCGGTGCGTAGTCATCTGCATACCTTGTCTGCTACAATCCCCTATGATTGCATGCACATTGGAAGGTCGGATGCCATATGGCAGGGGGCACAGGAGTGAGCCCTGTGGACCTCCACTGGGTCCAGATATGAGTGTGACAAGGCACCTTCAGCACCAACCCTGTGTGGTGTGACCTCCAACCTGTGTGAGAAGCATCGGGTGACATATGTCCCCACATGTATGCTGGCGAGCCTTTACATGGGTCCCATGTGTAGTGTGCTCTGAACGCTCCCACCAGGTCATGGTACTGTGTGCAAACCCACATATCCCCATCAATGGCCTTGGTGAACACTCCAGACTGGACGAGCAGGTTGGGAAGGCACGATCCGCCCTTGACTATTTAGTTGTGGGTATGTTCGGTATTGGCTGTACACGCTATCTGTAACCATGACCACCTGTATGGACCTCCACACAGCTTTGCAGACAACACTTGTCAAGCGTATAGGGTGTGGCTGTTGACAGTCCATAGGAGCACTACCCTGGTATACTGGGACCACAGATGCCATATGGCATCCATTGGGGACATAGCCCATAGTAAGGCTAACATGACACAGTGGCCGCATGTGTGGGCCGAGGGCCTCAAAGAGGATGGTAGCACACAGCCAGGGAAACCATCGGTGCCCATTGCTGACGTGTCAAACGCCATAGAGATATGGGATCACTCCAGGCCATAAGACAAGTTTGCGAGGATACACACTCGTGGGATGGATGTGATGCCTGTTGGGGGATGTATGCATGGAACATGTCCTGTGGTATGCAGACAATGTCTGTGGGTGCAGTGACTGTTGTACCATTCTGGACCATTTCCAGGCAAGTCTGTGTGCCCCCAACCATGTCCTTACCACAGTTAGGGAAGGCCCTGTGGTTGTCTCATGTGCCCTCTGCAGTACCACTCCCACGGCGGACCTGGATGTTGGTATGTGGGGCCGTATGGTGGCCGGTATGAATGGGTGATGGTTTCCCTGGTACTGTCATTGCCCTGCCATGTAGTAGCTCCAACTGTTGATGTACAGGTAGTCAGTGGCTGCGGTCCACCACACCATGTGCCTACCTGTGGTGGACAAGGTCCTGATGTCATCATGTTTGCCTGTTGCAGACATGCATGTGGAGTGGTCGGGAAGGCGTTCGTTAGGCGTTTCGCGGTCTGGCCTCTGTTCAACATTGGCATGGAGGACATGTAGGGTACCACACCGGTCATATGATGTGTGTGGTTTTCTGTGGAGAGGTCATCACTGAGGTCCCCATGCTGGTGTTGGTTACAGTGAGTGGATGACCAGTGGATCCACTATACGGTCTTGCATCACCATTGAGGGCTGTACATCCTGTGTGGGGCATATCCTCACCATGCGTGATGGGCAGAACTGTCAGACATCCCACTGGTATGTATGGTGCATGGCTGTTTAACAGTGGCCAGGTGTGTGAACACCTGGGACTGCTGGCGTACTGTGTTGTGCCATGGGTAATGTTCCCAGGCTATGTATGGGTGGTTCATGTCACCCAAACGGTGCTGTTGTGAGAGCATGCCCACTCACCAGTGTCCTCAGGACATCTGTGAAGGTATCCTGTGTTTGGGAGGGTTGTCTGTAGCATGCAACAAACTGTAGGCCAGTCCTACACATGGTTAATTGCACCTACATATTCCCCGCAGCAACAACAACGTCTGTGGCATGACCGGGTTACTGTTGTGTGGCCGGACACACAGGATGGTCCGCATTCCGCCACCCATGCCGTCGCACCATGTGTATGCATGTCTGATCTGTGCCGACTCTAAGTGTCTGAGCATGCCCAGTAGGCAGCTGTGTAGATAGACACACAGCACACTGCACACCGCGGCCGTCTGCAGTAATACCCCGGGTGCATGCCTCTATCCCCTACGCAACGGCCACGTCTGTGGCATGGCCAGGTTTCTGTTGTGTGGCTGGACACACGACGGTCCACATTACGCCACCCATGCCGTCGCAACATGTGTATGCATGTCTGCCCTGTGCCGAGTCTAAGTGTCTGAGCATGCCCAGTATGCAGTGATGTACTGATCAGTAGTTACTTGTTATTCTCGACTGCAGCACTAACGTGTTAGTGTACGGCGAGTTTTAGGATGGTAACAGACTGCGTGACTGCGCACTCTGTCCGAACACCCGATCGGGCGCATTGCCTTTGCAAATGATACCACTCACGTAGGGGTATGCCTCCTGACAGTGCTCTGCTCAGTAAACTTCGGTAGCGTTCTGTAAATGCTTCATACTGTAGTGTGTTCATGTAGATAGGCGTAGGTTCGTCCCCCGTCCTTTCCGTGTGTGTGTGTGTGTGTGTGTGTGTGTGTGTGTGTGTGTGTCTGTGTCTGTGTGTGTGTGTGTGTTTCCAGCTGCCTCTGCGACTGATTATGTTTTTAGGCGCTCCATAACACATGCCTTGGCTATTGCCAACTATTGTCCTGCGGTGACGTCAGCAGCCTACAAGTATGCCTGTGACAGCGCTCTGTTCAGCAAACTCGGTAGCGTTCTGTAAATGCTTCATACAGTTGTGTGTTCATGTAGATAGTCGTAGGTTCGTTCCCCGTCCCTTCCGTGTGTGTGTGTCTCTGTGTGTGTGTGTGTTTCCAGCTGCGTCTGCGACTGATTATGCTTTTAGACGCTCCGCAACACATGCCTTGGCTATTGCCAACTATTGTCTTGCGGCTGACGTCAGCAGCCTACAAGTATGCCTGTGACAGCGCTCTGTTTAGCAAACTCGGTAGCGCGTTCTGTAAATGCTTCATACAGTAGTGTGTTCATGTAGATAGTCGTAGGTTCGTCCCCCGTCCCTTCCGTGTGTGTGTGTGTGTGTGTTTCCAGCTGCCTCTGCGACTGATTATGCTTTTAGACGCTCCGCAACACATGCCTTGGCTATTGCCAACTATTGTCTTCGCGGGTGGCGTCAGCAGCCTACAAGTATGCCTGTGACAGCGCTCTGTTTAGCAAACTCGGTAGCGCGTTCTGTAAATGCTTCATACAGTAGTGTGTTCATGTAGATAGTCGTAGGTTCATTCCCCGTCCCTTCCGTGTGTGTCTCTGTGTGTGTGTGTGTTTCCAGCTGCGTCTGCGACTGATTATGCTTTTAGACGCTCCGCAACACATGCCTTGGCTATTGCCAACTATTGTCTTGCGGCTGACGTCAGCAGCCTACAAGTATGCCTGTGACAGCGCTCTGTTTAGCAAACTCGGTAGCGCGTTCTGTAAATGCTTCATACAGTAGTGTGTTCATGTAGATAGTCGTAGGTTCGTCCCCCGTCCCTTCCGTGTGTGTGTGTGTGTGTGTTTCCAGCTGCCTCTGCGACTGATTATGCTTTTAGACGCTCCGCAACACATGCCTTGGCTATTGCCAACTATTGTCTTCGGGTGGCGTCAGCAGCCTACAAGTATGCCTGTGACAGCGCTCTGTTTAGCAAACTCGGTAGCGTTCTGTAAATGCTTCATACAGTAGTGTGTTCATGTAGATAGTCGTAGGTTCGTCCCCGTCCCTTCCGTGTGTGTGTGTGTGTGTGTTTCCAGCTGCCTCTGCGACTGATTATGCTTTTAGTCGCTCCGCAACACATGCCTTCGCTATTGCCATCTATTGTCTTGCGGGTGACGTCAGCAGCCTACAAGTATGCCTGTGACAGCGCTCTGTTTAGCAAACTCGGTAGCGCGTTCTGTAAATGCTTCATACAGTAGTGTGTTCATGTAGATAGTCGTAGGTTCGTCCCCGTCCCTTCCGTGTGTGTGTGTGTGTGTGTGTTTCCAGCTGCCTCTGTGACTGATTATGCTTTTAGACGCTCTGCAACACATGCCTTGGCTATTTCCAAATATTGTCTTGCGGGTGGCGTCAGCAGCCTACATGTATGCCTCTGACAGCGCTCACGTCAGTTAACTCGGTAGCGTTGTGTAAATGATTCATACTGTACTGAGTTCATGTAAATAGGCGTAGGTTCATCTCCCGTCCCTTCCGTGTGTGTGTGTGTTTCCGTTGCTTTCGACCATACAACTGAATAAGCAAATTGTTACAGTGTTCACAATCAACAGTGTGATATTTAAAATCATGTTAAGACTCACATTGTTGTTTGTGAACATTCTTAGACATAGCATATTTCCTGCACACGTTGTGGAAACAACGAAAACGTTGCATGTTTTAATGAACTGTTCAAATGTTACGAAGACTTGTGTTGTGTCGAACTACGGGGACTATTCTTGCTGCAGGTTTCCGGTTTGTTTGTGTTGCATAGTACAATATCATGTAATACGTGTGTTCATAGTATGCTTTCTGTGATGTTGACATGTGTGTGTTTCGTTAGCAGCGTCTCTGCTTTCTATGCTGTGGCTACATCTCCATTGCTCGCATAGAAAGTGACAAATGGAAGTGTAAGGGTGGACATTTAAAGCCTGGATACTTCCATGTTATGTGTAAGTCTCACGGGCCAACGGGTGATAAGCGCATACATGTCTATGAAGTACCTTTGGATACCATATGCGACCTGTCGGACGAAATGTTTCTGTTGACTGTTCCATCTACCTATGTGTGACATGGTTTGTGGCCATAGGGTGCCAGCAAGTCTTCCCTGTTCATTGGGTGTTTGCCATGGTGTATTGACATCAATCCTATTAATTCACCGAAGGATGTCTTTCTTTGGTGTCAACGCCATAGTTTGACCATCCTATGTCATTCCCAGCAGGCGTGGAGATTGTGCCATTGGTATCTTTACACAGGTGACCCATCTGTTCCACTGTATGGAAGCGTGTGATCCCCATAGATGTGCTGGCACATGGAGTGTTGTGTACGCCCCGGTATCTGCCCAGCGGTCTTTCTTTGAATGGGGAGTGTGTACTGTACACCGTATCTGTATTCCCTGGGTTATGCCTTGCAACAGCTGTGGGATTCCCCCAGGTTTGCAGCTATGGGTGCCATCTTGGCCGTACGTTTGTCCATCCATGGGAACTGCCTACTGGACACTAGTATCGGGCTGTCAACATTTCACAGCTGCATTCTCCATTTCCGGTGGATGATCGGTATTAGTATTGCGGAGTAACGCATATGCCATGGCCACGTCCCGCACACGGGGCGGGACGATGAATCATCTGCCAATCCACACCGACACCCATATATGCATACCCACGATCCCATGTCTGCAACCGTCGACAGTACCCCTTGCACACCCTTCATGTGTGCGGAAATGGGATGTGGAAGTACGTGTATGGATGCAGCAGCCTGGGGAGTCCTATTCATATGTCCTGCATTTCATGGACGGCTGTCATCACCCTTGAAGACACCTGTGGTGCATATATCTACCTGTGCCGTAGTCACGGCTGTCACCTCTTCCGGTTCACACTATGTTGCTCACACTCACTTAAGGAGTAATATTTGGGTCCTGCAATGGACACCGATGTGCATATGTAAAGTTTAGGACATGTTGGACTGTGTCCATTCGGCCAGTGGGTTTGACTGCCGCCGTATGTTCCCCATTCCCGGATGTCTGTCCGCCTACCCATATTATGTAGTGCTACGTAACCCGTGTCCTTCCACAATTTACCCATAGGGTGTTACTGTAGTCCTGCAGGTTGGCAACTGCTTTACATAATCCTCACAGGTACCATTGTGAACTATCCGCCACTGTATTGTCAGTATAACACAGCCAGTACATGTAGAACCTATGTATTCATGACAGTATGTCTGTTATGTGTGTGAACTCCATATTTTAGCGATAGTATGACCTTCCTAGTTGACGTTGTTGGTGTGCCATTAATATGTGTTCCACAGGTCGCAGGTATGTTCCGCAGAGTGGAGGCGGGTGATCCCCACATACTGGATAGCACCTTCGCTGCTGTGTACGCTGGGATTCGCATGGCAGGATGGATGTCTACGGGGTGTATGTACTGCTGTTTCCATCTTTATGTCCTGTGTCATGCCCTACTACGGCTGTGTGATTCCACCAGGCTTGCTATTATGGGTGCCATCTTGTCCGTACGTTTGTCCATCCTTGGGAAATGCCTACTGGACACTGATGTAGGGCTGAACACATTTCACACATGCCTTTAGCATTACCCTATGGGTGCTTTGCATCCTTACTGGGGACTAAGGCACGTCCTGTACCCGCAGCCCTCCCACGGGCGGGACAACGGATTATCAGGCAAACAACACCGAGACCCATTTTGCATACCCAGGATCCCAGGGCTGCAACCCCCACGATGCGCATGACACATCCTTCATGTGTGCGGAACTGGGATATGGACGCGCATGTATGGACACGGCAGTCTGGGGACCTCTGTTCATATGTCCTGCATGTCATGGGCAGGTATCATCAACCTTAAACACGCTGGTGGTGCATATGTCTAGCTGTGCCGTAGTCACGGTTTGTACTCGGATTGGCTGTTCTTGGCGCATACTGGCAAAACAGTCAGAATTTTGGAGTCCTACAATGGACACCGATGTGCATTTGTAAAGTGTAGAACGTGTTTGACTGTCCCCATCTGGCCAGTGGTATTGACTGCCGCTGTATGTTCCCCAGTCGTGGATGTCTGCTTGACTACCCATCGTTTGTATGACATGGCCTATCTATATCCACGTGCCAGTATGCGTAAATACAGCAAACCTTGCGTCCTGCCCATCTTCATAAACGACATTATGGAACATATATCGGCAGAAACAGACACTGTCAAATACGATAGACTCCACAGTGAAAGGATACTGAGCTCTCTCAACTACTAACATGGGGCACCGTCGAGTACGGATGTCATGACATAGCCGTCCCTAATTCACTTCCTTCAGAGTCGGTTTAAAGCGAAATAATCAATAAACCTGCTCATAGTTAGGTGGACAGTGCTCCAAGTCTTGATTATAACGTGACATATACATATCAGTGTTGCATGCCTTACTTCATGGAAACAATAATACGGCAACAATGTGTTAATATATCTACAATATTGGTAAATACAATCAGTATCCGGACACATAGTTGATAATTGGTGAGAGTGCACCTTAGAATGTAGTGTGTTGATCAGGTTATTGTATATCGATGTGTATAATAGTAGCATTACGATAACAAAGCATGGAATCAATAGGTACTATTTAAGCATATATTTGACAATTATGAATGTAAACGTGTGGAGGAGACATCCGTAACCTTCCCTGGTTCCACTGGATCACACACGCACACGCACACTCGCATGTCCGGATTGTGGGTTACGCGCACGCGCACATGCATATCCGTAGTCCGTTTATATATGTTTACAGTGTCTGTGTGGTTACGTGTTTTGCGTTACTTGTGACTATTCGGTAACATATGTCTGATCCGGTTGACGGACGTGTGCAGAAAGCACTTACAGCTTTATATATGTAACAGTCTTTGCAGCATGGACGCTTTACGTACACATCTATATGTTCTATAGTCATAATTCCAACGTGACTGCAGTCACGTTTGACTCTTACTGTGACCAGTGCACGTTAGCTGTTCGTTGTCATTAATATGCATACCCGTGGTACCTATGTACATTTACTTATCACCCCTCCGCACACGCACGTCACAGGCATCCATTCTCCTGCTGGGAAAGGTGCGGTACTGCATGTTGAACATTCCTGACTCGCCCTCGCTCATGGCCCAGGATGCATATGTCGTCACCACAGGGCTGTTCAGATGACAGCTGCTTATATCCCATATGCATACAGGCCTTCGATTGTCAGGGTGTTGCTGTGGTGCTTTGGGTTTGGTCTTGGCCGCCCACTGTACGGGACCGCCCTGACCCTGTACGAATGTTAGATGAGTCACATGGGCACGTTTGTCCGTGTCCATGGTACCATGTCACGCCCCCAATTAGTCTTAACCGTGTGCCGATTGGCGGTGTATCCGTTGTAGATCTCGTTATACTAATTGCACACGGTCTGATCGAACTAACCTACTTCCATTACTAACCCTCCGTATGTATGGCCTGTGTCGCAATATTACAAGGGTTTAACATTGCGTGACGACTTTCACTGAGCCACAGACATGTCCGTTGCTTTGTTTGGCCCGGTTCCGCTGTGCTACACACATTTAACATGGCGTAACAGGTTGAACAGCTCAGACACGAGGACATCGGGTTGTCCGTCGTTGTCTATTATTGACTGTCTCTGTGGAGTTTGTTTCACAAAGCGACACATTGTCGGCATTGTTAACGGACATCTCGCGCAGTACGTCCGCACCGACGCGGGTGACGTATGTCTGCCTTTGGCCGGCGAACAGGCATTATGCTGTGCCATTATGTCTGGGGATATATGGTTTCCTTCCTTACGTTGATGATGTGCCATACTAGCAATGACCCTAGCGATGACCCGCGTCTGGGTGTGGGTACTGCTGTATTACCCACGGGAAGAGTGGCCTTAGGGTAAGTGGTGACCTAGGCAGAGGTTGCCACCGATACGTCACCCGCTACCCCCCTCCTGGTCTACCTACACCAAATAGAGTCTGGAAAGGTGCCCCGAGTAGAGCAACACCCTAGACGGCTACCTACTTGGCCTATGCCTAAGGCCGGCTATGTGTGTGGTCCCTTGGGCATCGGACTCAGGAACGTGGCACGTCTGCCGTTGGTATGTCCAGCATTACCCACATCCAGCCCCAAGGCAGTCAACACAACATCCATGGGTCCACATGGTGTCCCAGCTGTGCACTCCAGGAACTCTATGGGGAATTTAACCCACACTGGACAGCTGTGTAATCCTAGCCTCACCTCAGGATACGTACCTGAGTAGTAGCACAGGGTGACTGTAGTCACACTCCACATAGATGGTGCCTCCACTGACCCTGGGTATTACCATACCATTAGTTTGACAAGCCTTATCTGCAAAGCCATGGAGATGGATCATAATGGGACACATAGATAAGGACATAGGGGACCCGCATACTTTGGATACAACCCAGTTTAGCTTGGTCATAGTCAGATCATGCCCTTTACACGTGTTTCACTTTGTAGAATCAGTCACCAAGGCCATTGCTGAGGGTAAAGCAGTCCATACAGCCTACCTCAACCCGGCAGAGGCCATCGACACAATACCCCCCTCGGGTATACCTGATAAACCCGTCATCTTGAATGTAAATCCATACATCGCCATATGGGTTGCAAACGGGCTAGGTCACAGAACACACATGGCCATAGTTGCTGGCGCCATGTCATACTCACAGCCAGTCACAGGTGGTGTCCCATGGGGCTCAGTCCTGGGTCCACTATTTCCAGCATCTACGTTTCCAATGTACACGCACACACAGGGGGGTTATGGGTGACAATGTTTGCATACGACTGCAAACCGGATGCCAAAGTCAGACACACATCTGACACAGATATCCTTCAGGAGTGCCTCACAGATGTGGATAAGTGGTACCAGAGACATGTCCTACAGCTAAATGCCAGGAAATGCATAGGCATACCCTTCGGGATGAACAAGGTTACCCCGAGCTACCATATAGGTGGCAGTCCACTGAACACGGAGGGGTTACCAGTGATCTGGGGACACGTGTTGTAGTTAACCGTAGCTTAGACACAGATGTTGCTAACATAGTTGGGTAGACCTTCCACATTGCCCACATCATCATGAAGGGATGCACATCTAGAACAGGAGAGGTCATTGTCCCCATGTCCGCATCACTCAATGGACCTATGATTGGGTACAATGCCCGTTCAGAATGTATCTGACCCAACACCTGCAGCAGCTGGAAAGGCACCAACAGTTCTTCGACAAACGGATGCAGGGTCTCAGGTATATGTGTTATACTGACCGACTGAAAGGATTCCAGCTGTATACAGTTGCATACCACTTGCCCAGAGGTGACCCGTGCCTGGCATGCACGGCTAGGTCGAACCCAGATCTGATGACTATGCTTCACGTAAATAAGGTAGATCCTCAGAACCACAAGGGCAGCTGACGACACCTTGACACTGTCATTAATCGAACGTGTTGTTGGGACGGATTCATCACCCAGACACTCACTATGCTGTGGAACGACATCCCAGTACATGTGAGGGCAAGCACCTCGCTGGCCTTCTGTTAGTATTTACACATGGATGTCTGGATTGATTTATTTAAGTAACCTTCTAAATGAATGTTACATTAGCACATTGTGAATCTTTACATTTCGTTGGTCTATTTTACAGTAGTCATATTCATACGGTTTATGTGTATATATTATGGTTCATTCATATTACTAGGTGTCTGCAGTTCTGTTAATATATTGGCACAATCCGTAGGACATATATATGTAGCTTACACAGTCAGACATTTGGAAAACATTTTATGTTGGTTCATGTTTCATATATGTACATATATTTCCATTTTCCGATGAAGACTGTACCTTCAAGCAATGTCTGATGTCCTCACTGTGTGGGATGTGTAACCCAAGTAAGGTTTGTTCGCTTGTCTGCCTTTAAGGCATGTAATTAGTACCTAGCACATCTAATGTACCAACCAATTAATGCTTGTAAATGTAGTAGGTTGGACTGCATTGTATGTAGTCTGAATACGTCTGCTTATGAAGCAGACGAAGTGGGCTCCAATAGACTATGGTGACTGCCTTTAATTCTTGGTGTGCTCTGGTTGGTCACTGACGGTCCCTGCAGTACCTCGTCTTTGCTTTGGACTTCATCGGCTGGTTGTCTGTGTTTCTTGTATGGGGAATGTCAACTGTAGTCCCTATGTGTATGACTTGTGTAATGCCTTACTACGGCAGTGTAATTCCACCGGGTTTGCATTTATGTGTGCCTTCTTAGTCATACGCTTGTCCATCCATGTGAATTGCCTACTATACACTGGTATAGGGCTGCACACATTTCACACCTGCATTTTGCATTCCCCGGAGTATGGTGTGCATTATTAGCGGAGAGTGACGCATGTGCTACGCACACGTCCCTCCCACGGGCGGACAAAGGATTGCCTCTAAATAACACCGAGGCCAGATTCTACATACCCAGACTCCCTTGACTGCAACAGTGGACAGTACCCATTACACATCCTTCATGTGTGCTGCAGTGTGATGTGGACGCAGCTGAATGGACCCGATACCCTGGGTATTTCTGTGCATGTGTGCTGCAGTTCATGGACAGCTATCATCAACATTGAACACGCTTGCGTGCCTATGTGTACCTGTGACGTGGTGACGGCAATTAGATCACATGAGTAATGCAGGAAGCTAGCAGGCATTCTCTGAACAGAATTTTTGGGTCCTACAATGGACACCGATGTGCATATGTCAAGTTAGATGTTGCTGGACTGTGTCCACCTGCCCAGTGCTTTTCACTGCTGGTGTATGTTCCCCAATCGCGGATGTCTGTTTGACTACCCATTCCACATGGTGCTACATAACCAGCTGAGTTAGTACTGTGAACAAATGACATACATCCAAAGATGCTGGTTACCAACTGCTTCATATAAACCTCAGACATCCCAATGGGACATATCCGTCACTATATTTCCAATATAACACCACCGGAACATGTTGCTTACCTATGCATTCATTTAACCATGTTGTCTTCGTAGGTGGGAATGCCATAGTTTACACATCCTACGTGACGTTGTGTGTGTGCCATTAGTATGTGTTCCACAGGTCGCACATCTGTTCCGCTGTACGGTAGCGGGTGCTCCTCAGTCTGTTGCTGGCAGACTGAGTGCTGTGTATGCCGGTGTTGGCACGACAGTCCGGCTTTGTATGTGGAATGTCAACTGTGGTCCCTATGTGTATTTCCTGTGTCATGCCTTACCGCGGCTATGTCATTTACCCGGGTTTGCAGTTGTGGGTGCCATCCTGGCCATACGGGTGTCCATCCATGACAATTGCCTACTGGACACTAGTATAGGGCTGTACACATTCCACACCTACATTTAGCATTCTCCGGAGTATGGTTTGCATTATTAGCGGAGAGTAAGGCAGGTGCTACGCACACATCCCTCCCACAGGGCGGGAAGAAGGATTGCCTGCGAAACAACACCGAGCACAGAGTCTACATACCCAGAATCCCTTGACCGCAACAATTGACAGTACCCATTACACATCCGTCATGTGTGCGGAAGTGTGATGTGGATGCAGTTCTATGGACCCGGTACCCTGGGTATTTCTGTGCATCTGTGCTGCATTACATGGACAGCTATCAGCAACATTAAACACGCTTGCGGTGCATATGTGTACCTGTGACTACAATGAGTTCCGTTAGGTGATTAAATAAGGCGGAAGAGCTGTCTTTAGACAAATTTTTGGGTCCTACAATGGACACCACTGTGCATATGTAAAGTGTAGAGCTTGTCGGACTGTGTCCTTGTGAGCATTGGATTTCACTGATACTGTGTGTTCAGGAATCGCGGATGTCTGTTTGACTACCCATTCCACATGGTGCTACATAACCAGCTGATTTAGTACTGTGAACAATTGACATACATCCAAAGATGCTGGTTACCAACTGCTTCATATAAACCGCAGACATCCCAATGGGACATATCCGTCACTGTATTTCCAATATAACACCACCGGAACATGTTGCTTACCTATGCATTCATTTAACCATGTTGTCTTCATAGGTGGGAATGCCATAGCTTACATATCCTACTTGACGTTGTGTGTGTGCCATTAGTATGTGTTCCACAGGTCGTACATCTGTTCCGCTGTACGGTGGCGGGTGCTCCTCAGTCTGTTGCTGGCAGACTGAGTGCTGTGTACGCCGGTGTTGGCACGAGAGTCCGGCTCTGTATGTGGAATGTCAACTGTGGTCCCTATGTGTATTTCCTGTGTCATGCCTTACTGCGGCTATGTCATTTACCCGGGTTTGCAGTTGTGGGTGCCATCCTGGCCATACGGGTGTCCATCCATGACAATTGCCTACTGGACACTAGTATAGGGCTGTACACATTCCACACCTACATTTAGCATTCTCCGGAGTATGGTTTGCATTATTAGCGGAGAGTAAGGCAGGTGCTACGCACACATCCCTCCCACAGGGCGGGAGGAAGGATTGCCTGCGAAACAACACCGAGCACAGAGTCTACATACCCAGAATCCCTTGACCGCAACAATTGACAGTACCCATTACACATCCGTCATGTGTGCGGAAGTGTGATGTGGATGCAGTGCTATGGACCCGGTACCCTGGGTATTTCTGTGCATCTGTGCTGCATTACATGGACAGCTATCAGCAACATTAAACACGCTTGCGGTGCATATGTGTACATGTGACAACAATGAGTTCACTTAAGTGTTGAAAGAAGGCGGCATTCCTGTCTTTAGACAAATTTTTGGGTCCTACGTTGGACACCACTGTGCATATGTAAAGTGTAGAGCTTGTCGGACTGTGTCCTTGTGAGCAGTGGGTTTCACTGATACTGTGTGTTCAGAAATCGTGGATGTCTGTTGGACTACCCATTCCACATGGTGCTACATAACCAGGTGATTTACTACTGTGGACAAATTACATACATCCAGAGATGCTGGTTAGCAAATGCTCAATTTAAACCGCAGACGTCCCAATGGGACATATCCGTCACTGTATTTCCACTATAACACCACCAGAACATGTTGCTTACCTATGCATTCATTTAACCATGTTGTCTTCATAGGTGGGAAAGCCATAGTTTACATATCCTACTTGACGTTGTGTGTGTGCCATTAGTATGTGTTCCACAGGTCGCACATCTGTTACGCTGTACGGTAGCGGGTGCTCCTCAATCTGTTGCTGGCAGATTGAGTGCTGTGTACGCCGGTGTTGGCACGACGGTCCTGCTTTGTATGTGGAATGTCAACTGTAGTCCCTATGTGTATTTCCTGTGTTATGCCTTCCCGCGGCTATGTCATTTACCCGGGTTTGCAGTTGTGGGTGCCATTCTGGCCATACGGGTGTCCATCCATGACAATTGCCTTCTGGACAGTAGTATGGGGCTGTACACATTACACACCTACATTTAGCATTCTCCGGAGTATGGTTTGCATTATTAGCGGAGACTGAGGCAGGTGATACGACACATCCCTCCCACGGGCGGAGAAAGGATTGCCTGCGAAACAACACCGAGCACAGAGTCTACATACCCAGAATCCCTTGACTGCATCAATTGACAGTACCCATTACACATCCGTCATGTGTGCGGAAGTGTGATGTGGATGCAGTTCTATGGACCCGGTACCCTGGGTATTTCTGTGCATCTGTGCTGCATTACATGGACAGCTATCAGCAACATTAAACACGCTTGCGGTGCATATGTGTACCTGTGACGACAATGAGTTCAGGTATGCGTTGAAATAACACATTATTCGATTCTTTCCACAATTTTTGGGTCCTACAATGGACACCACTGTGCATATGTAAAGTGTAGAGCTTGTCGGACTGTGTCCTTGTGGGCAGTGGGTACTCTTTTATGCTACCATTTTGATATATATCTGGGAAATGTTTGTCCTGAGATATCAGGACATTTGACATGTGTTCGGTTTATTTACAGGACACGGCTGGCCAGAGAGGGCATATCCCTCTCAGGGTGGAACAGGTGTTTACCTTGGAACATATGCATCGGATTTTCAGCGATTACAATGTTTCAGTAACGGTATGTTGCCTAATATACCATCAATGTCATATTTATTACCCCATTTTGCTGCGTAACTCACATTATGTGCTCTCTGCGATTGCATATTCTTCACGTCACCCGTCAAATGCGGATCACATGATCTGTTGCTTCAATAATCTCCCATATCCTCTACACGACTGCTACGTACCCTTCTGTCATAACACGTGTGTCTCCTTCCCTGTATCCACTGTAGTGTCTACATTCACTATTTACTCTGCTGTGTGTTCCCTGACCTATGTTCAGATTTAACAGTATGTGGGTAGGTCTTCGACCCGATATCACTACTGTTAACAGAAACACAATGTAGTCTGGTCCCTGATCTACAATAGACACAAAAAGGCAGACCCTCCTTACCTGGGCCTCCTGTTTAAGGCTGCACGTTTTCTTCTTGGGATCCAGTTTTCCGCTTTTCAGCCACAGATCAGACAGTCAACAGCCTCTTTACACACAACAATTCAGTCGGAGGTCTTTTCATTCAAGAAGAACCATTTATGCATATTCTCCGGCGTACATGTCTAACTAGCCATGCACTCTGACCTGTAGCTTACCAAGGGAATTCCGGATTACAAGGATCACGATGTGAAATAAGTTGTTACAACCAGACTTTAGTTATCAGTGGACTTTTCTAAGTGACAGCCGATAACACAGGAGGCTCGGGTTCGGACAGTTTTAGTAGTGTACACAGGCAGGCTAAATAATGCACAGTCCAAGTATGGGAGTTTTGTCTGACTCTATACAGTAAGCAGTTTCTTTATATAGTGTTTACAATCAGCATTTGCCCAACTTACTGACGTGGTCGGTCACAGAGCATTTCCATCACTATGGTCCGCAATACTCTATACATACGTGGGTGCTGGGCTCGTGCTTTTAAATTGTTTTCTCATGGGAATAACACAGGCTTGCAAGGCACCTTGTACATTACAGTATCCTTTTGTGATTGTAGCTGTTTCAAGGACCCTAGACTGTTACGATACAGTGGACAGTTAATTTCTTGATACGTTGCTTTGTCTGTCTGGTAGGGAGTTGTACTGCTATCTTCCATTGAGCTCACAAGGCCATCCTCCTCTGGGGAAGGAGTGCTGTTATGCATGTACATACATTTATTGTTCTGTAACCCAGCAAATAATTAATGATGACAGACATGAGCCTGCTGTCCTGCTTACTGCCAGGTTCAGAATTCCATCGCAGTACAGCTTAGCTTCACCAATTACATGCAGGCTTAGTTCTGCTGCCATATTGTACGGTACAATTCAATACATTATATAGTATTTCGAGTGTAAACTGGAACTTCATATGTGTTTCTATATATTTTACGAACAACATCCATCCAGCCATATGCATGTTGTTCCATCCTTTACCTTGACCGTGTGTATTTGTCCGTCCAGCCACGCTCATCTCCACATGTGATGTCCCAGTTTCCCTTCTTTGCCTGTAGCACCCTGTTAGGATGTCCTGTGTGTTAGGCACCTGTTCCGCTATATGTGATCGACTTCAACTGCAGAGATGATCGTCGATGCGGTGGTCCACCGACCCGACTTGTCCACATGTGTACACTTATGTGCACCGTGTCGTATGCAAACCTAGATGGTTTGGACGGGTACATACTACATGCCGGATGTACACATTCTGCTGACACATTCACATGCAGCCATTTACATATCTGTACCTGCGGTGGGTTGCTGACATGTGGGTGCGTATTTGCCCGCGTGGCATTGCCTAACACAAACATCTTACCACAGTTCAGGTATGCACATTGTGTGTGGTTGTATAGCTGCACACGGATGCTAGCAGGTTTGGGTGCAGGGGTATACATGGGTGTGACTGACATGTACAATGAGGCTATTGTGTAGTACATCCGAATGCATGTGTTCTGCTTCTGGATATTACTCTTCATCATACACCATCCGGTGTATGCAACAAAGATGTTGTTGGGTCTGGGATATGTTGCTATGCACATGTTTGCCTGTGTTTGGGGTATCTTGCTTCCTTACTGTTGTTATGTCGGCACAGCTACCCGGCTATGTACTGTCACTACTGCTTGTGACCATTATGGTTGGCACCTTTTCCAATGCCCATGGTGGGGCATGTTATGTGGACACTTCGATATTTGCAGGACTACACATACCCAGGGCTAGTGCAGTAGACAGAACTTCACTTGTTTGCCATACTATGAGCCTATTCTGTTAGCGTTTGGGTTCCTTATTTATTTTCTTATGCCATGTCTGTGTTCCATACCGTAATGTATATGTTTTATGCTACTATTTACATGTATATTGCGGAATTTGGCAGGCGATCGCAGGTCATTTTCCATTTTTACGATTGTTGCAGGGACACGATTGTCCAATCAGGGACTGTCCATGGCACTTTGGGACAGCAGGTAACCCTGGTGACCATGCCCATGTCGCTGCTGGGGTTTCCACCTTTTCCATTTTCCGATCTGGGATATTTCCGGGACTGACATCTGCCTTTACAGGCCGACACATACAAACGGTCACTATATAGCATAGAAATTCACTTGTTTGCCTAAATGATTTGCTTATTATTGTGGCAATTTCCTTGCTTATTCTGTTTATTGTGTCATTTCGGTATTTCTGTTACAGAAATAACCAATTCATGCTACCATTACATTACATACGGGATATCATTGTGTCCTACATTCGTAGCACATCGGCCATTTCTAATACGTTTTTTCGGGACACAACTGTCCATGGAGAGACTGCCCCAAACACAGTGGGACAGGTGGTGACCTTAGTCGCTGCTCCTATGTCGGTGCGGGCTGACATGCGGCTGTACACCTTCTCTGAGTGTAAACACTGACAGTACATTGCGGGACGGCGGCGGTCTTATGCGTATCCTTTGCTCCTTGAACGGGTACACTTATGCCTTGGTGGCTGCTATTTGCTTCTCCGTTGATTTGGAACGGGGACTATGTTGCGTACTGTACGTGCGTTTCATTCTGCACGGGACCTGGCTGCTGCCATTACTATTGTGGGCGGACCGTGGCTGTCAACACATTAGGTTGCTCACCTCCTGCCGGCTTAGACACGCCTCCAGACGCATCCTACCTGGGCTCGCTCACGTACACTACGCACGTGTCTGTGATTCCGGTGCACTCTCATTAATATGTATATGGCGCTACTGCGCCGGATATTCCATGCACCGCCGGCGCAGGCCTTACGCCGGCCTTGCGCCGAGCTTCATGAATCCCGGGGAACGAGTTATTATTAGGGATTTTGTTTCATTGCCTTATATTATCAACTATAACTGAGTAATGAATGTTTTTAAAAAAATGGAGGGGTATATTCTACACTTCTAATGTTCAACATTTAGTACTCTGCATACTGCTTTAAGGAACCAGAGAAATGACGCCAAAATTTAAATAAATAAGGAAATTGCTGTGTATTCACCAGTTCTGAGGAAGTCTGCGTTATGCAGATGAAAGCGCTAAACTGGTGGAAGAGTTAGATGTTCTAGGTGTTTTTATAGTTGTTACAATAAAGAAGGTTCTAAAAGAAGATTTCGCTATTTTTGGCGTTTGGTGTATGCAGATTGGAGCGAGGTTTACGGATGTGGATTGGTGTGCTTTACCACTTCGTTTGCAGTTACGGGGCTTGAGCTGGTATTTTTGAGTCCAACAGACCTGCTGTTTGTATTGCTGTTCAAGCTACGTGAACCACTTACTGTTTAATACCTTTGACCGGAGTGTGGCTTTGTTGGTTACAAGTGTGCAGTTACATTGATTTATTTGTTGCTTTTCCGGTCATGGCAGAAGCGGAAGTGGATACGTCGGCTGTATCGAACAGCGAGGAGGTGATCATTCTAAGGGCTGAGGTAGCCGACCTGCAAAAGGACGTCAAGAAGTTGATGGAGATGGTCAATTCATTATTGGATATCCCCAAGCCCAAAGTAAGTACGGAACTTACTTCTTCCTGCATTGGGGCTCAGTCTACAATGGCAAATACGAGGGAGGAGCGATTGGAAATAGCTGATACTGAAAATGACATTCCGAATGGACAAAATTGTGCTATAGATATGAGTTCGAAGGATAGTGACATTGTTCTCACACCCGTAAAGGATTTTACTTTTGACTTCAGTGTTCTGCACAGTCGAGTGGAAACTGAATATGGGGGAACAAGGCAAAAAAAGCCTGCTACCTACAAGACATACTCTGCTATGGCTGGCACTCAGACCAATAGCATGAAAGGTACTGTTTCAAACAAATATCATAATCAAAATAAGTATGATATAAATGGACATAATAGTAATGATGTTAAGAACAAAAAATGTGATGGTATTACTTCCAAAAACCTATGTTTTGAAAATATCGTTCAAAAATACATGTTCAAGCAATATTGTCATAGATGATTTTCTGAGAAATGAATATGTGTTTGACAGAACGCATGTGATTGAAGGTAACAAAAATAGACACAACAGGGAAGGTACAGAATTAAAAAATATTATATACAGTTTGGGGGACAAGTTAATTCAAATACAAAATGTTAAGGTGGACAATGCTTATTTAGCACAGTGCACTAAACTCCAAATTGTTCCTAAGGGTCTAAGATTTTTTAAGTTACCCATGGGGATGGAATATAATGAAAACATTATGATGAAATTTAATGAACTTTTTGATGAAATGGGTTATATGTATATGAAAGCATTAATAGAATGTAATGAAGATAAATTAAATGTATTGGTCGAAGAAGTTGAAAATATTAACGAATCAATTTTACGACATGAAGATTTTGAAATATTGAGTGAATTATATCACAAACAATTTCATTTGGCTGATAGTAGAGCCAAGGAGGCATATGAGAGAAAATGTAGAAAGATAGACCGGGATGTGGAATTATATAAAACGCATAAAGTATACATATGGCCACAGGATAGAAAACTAATAGTTAAGAACAGACATGGTGGCAATAGTGGATGGGAAGACATTAATAGGGATGGAAATTTTCAAGGAGGCAGATTCAACCCCGGTTTCAGGAAACCGTTTCATCAGGGGATCAGGAAATATTAAGAAAAACAACAGAACATGTGGATAAAGCTAAGGGTAGTGGGTTTGGTGAACAAAGTAAAAGTAAGAATGAAAACTATTCGGTAACACAGAGGGACATTTTATTGGAGCCATACGCTACTACAGCCGTAGGGGAACAGGATACATTAAGAATAGTAGTTGTACCTATGGACAATGTTAAGGACAGTGAAGTGGAACTGAAAAAACATCCATTAGTTCAGACTGGCAATGAGAAAATTGAACAAGAAAACCTGGAAGATAAAAGGGAACCAGTCATTACACAAGAGAACAAGCCAACTATTATGGTATACAATGGTTTTCAGGTATTTAACTACACTGACATGTTTATTAAGAAGGAGTTTTGCACATTACTAAGTAAAGGAATGAAATTTATACCTTCTAATAAATTCAACTTAGTGGACCACATCAAGGAGATTAAATTATTCAGTAGAAGGCTTAATTTGGCATTACAATTTGATAGCAATAGTAAGGAACAATATGTAAGTAATGAATTAAAGAGGAAAAGTACTTATATGCCCAATAATAACAGCCAAGTCAATGTCTTTGAGCAAATGGTATGCAAAGAGGTATATAGTCTCAACAAAGAAATTCAAATAAAAGGAAGAAATAAACAGGGAGATAATATTACAAAGGAAGAGAGAATATGTTTAAATAATATTATTAATAATCAAGACATTAGAATTATGAAACCGGACAAAGGTGGAGGGGTAGTTATTTATTCTAGTCTATCTTATAAAGCAGAGATATACAAAATTCTATATGAAACGGGGAACTATGAAACAGTATCTATTAATCAAATCAATATAGGTTTTAGAAGAATAGATCTGATACTAGAGGAATATTTAATAGATAACAGAATCACCCTAGAAATATATGAATTTATAAAGGTAGAAACTCCAGTTATGGCACATATAGTGGGGATCCCCAAAGTACACAAATCTGTGGAGAGACCACCATTTAGACCTATTATTTCCGGTTCCAGATCAAAAACTTTTAACATAGGGAAGACCATAGACAGATGGACTAAGCATATATATGAGCATATCCCGTTTATTATAAAGGATTCTTGGGATTTTTTGAGGAGACTAACAGCAGATTTATGGTCTGATAACCTAACATTAGTTACAATTGATGTATGTGACCTCTTTTCAAGTATACCAAAGGAGGAAGGTATTGAAAGGTTTGGAAATAGTCTAAGAAAATATTCTCATCTCAGTTGGGACAAAATCAACCTAATAATGGGTATGATGGAATTAGTTTTGGATAACAATTTTCTAACATTTGAGGGTGAATATTTTAGACAGTGTAAAGGGGTAGCTATGGGCGCATCATGTGCGCCCATTTTCGCGAATATGGTTATGTCAGACTGGGAAGATGAATTTATTGTTAACAGCGTATACTACCCCTATATAAAATTTTATGTTAGATTCTTGGACGATATTTTCTTGCTGTGGAATGGGCATGAAGAAAATGTTAAGGATTTTATAGAATATTTAAACGGAACCACAAATTTTCTCAAATTTACTTATGAAACCAGTAACCAAGGTATTGCTTACCTGGACACTTATATTGGTTTAACAAATGAAGGATTTACATCTAGGGTATATCGGAAAAATACTTTTTCAAATGATTATTTATTTTACAGCAGTGAGCATCCGCCTTATATTTTCAAGAATATTATAAAGGGACAATGCATTAGGGGGGCTAGAATGTCATCCTGCAAAGATAATTTGGATAAAGAAATGGATTTACTTAGTGATTTGTTCACAAAAAGAGGTTATCCTAACAAAATGATAAAGGAAACGATTAAATATGTGAGTAGTAAATGGCAAAGCATGTACCAATCGTTATTAGGCAAAGGGCATGAAGTTATAGACACTACCAATATTATACAGGAAAAATTTGGTAGAGTATGTGTTATCACCTACACACCCTACAGTAATGTAATAAAGGAAATCATAAGGAAATATTGGGATATCATTACTGTAGTGGATACACATAAAGAAGTCCTTGGGACTTCACCCAGAATAGTGTATAAAACAGGTCCGAACATAAAAAGGTTGTTAGAGGGAACGAAATATAAGAAGATAGCAAAACAACAGGATAAGAAGGCAACAAAGAAATGTGGTAGATGCAACCAGTGTAAATACGTTTACACTGGTACGCACATTCGATTGGGTGATGCAAATAGGACTACGATTAGAAGTATAGGAGGACACTGTTCTAGCAAACAAATAGTGTACCTAGCTTGTTGTCAGACTTGTTCGGCCTATTATATAGGCAAAACAGAAAGACAACTTAAGGAAAGGATCTATGAACATTACTATAGAATTAAAAAGAAAGATAGTAAAAATGCCCTTTACCGTCATATTAAGGAAAATGGGGATAATCATATCTTTTTATTTTGTGTTATAGATCAAGAACTAGGAAATATTTATGAGGGTGACTGGAAAACTAGATTAGCCTGTAAGGAAAGTAAATGGCAGATGCTCACCGATTCAACCAGGAGTCCAGGTATCAATGAATATATTAGCATTAAACCATTTTTGGTACTGGACGCATAATTCAAACTCATCTTAAGTTATCTTAAGTTATAGTGTACAGCCACTCATTTAAACCATTTAATGTTGTTTTTTAAATGAAACAGTTTTTTATGAATTTTTAAGCAATTTTTAAATAATATTTATTGATTAATTCATAATATTTATTATATTCATTGATTATTATTTAATTTTGTTGTATAATAATAATGTGTATTTAATATGTATTGTTATTTATGCATTCATGGATTGGTTTATTAAGAGTGAAAGTACATGAATTGTATCATATTTTTGACAAGACATTGAGTTATTATTAGGGATTTTGTTTCATTGCCTTATATTATCAACTATAACTGAGTAATGAATGTTTTTAAAAAAATGGAGGGGTATATTCTACACTTATAATGTTCAACATTTAGTACTCTGCATACTGCTTTAAGGAACCAGAGAAATGACGCCAAAATTTAAATAAATAAGGAAATTGCTGTGTATTCACCAGTTCTGAGGAAGTCTGCGTTATGCAGATGAAAGCGCTAAACTGGTGGAAGAGTTAGATGTTCTAGGTGTTTTTATAGTTGTTACAATAAAGAAGGTTCTAAAAAGAAGATTTCGCTATTTTTTGGCGTTTGGTGTATGCAGATTGGAGCGAGGTTTACCGGATGTGGATTGGTGTGCTTTACCACTTCGTTTGCAGTTACGGGGCTTGAGCTGGTATTTTTGAGTCCAACAGACCTGCTGTTTGTATTGCTGTTCAAGCTACGTGAACCACTTACTGTTTAATACCTTTGACCGGAGTGTGGCTTTGTTGGTTACAAGTGTGCAGTTACATAGTTTTATATATATATATATATATATATATATATATATATATATATATATATATCCCCACTCTGAGTGAACACAGCAGCAGAGAAAGGACAAATTCCCAAACTCAGCTATGCCATGAACTTGCATGCAAAGCAAATGGCGGGTTGAAAAAGTAATACATTAGCTCTTACAACCAGCAGCCATTAAAAGATTTGGAGAAAATAAACTGAACAACACAAAATATATGCGGTATTGATTAAAATAATCAAAAGTCTTTAATGTCAACCAGTCTTTGGTAAACAAAAACAGATGGTCAACAGGTGCCCAAAATTGACAATCCCTAGGGTTGGGAAATATGCATGTTCCTTGCGGATTGAATGATCCTGCAGCTGGAATAAGTAACTAGCAGGAAGTGTGGGGTGTATGCAAAAAATACATTATTAACTTTTATTTATTTTATTAAATCAGTGTTTTCTTTAGCCGTGGTTAAGTGCTCTTTACATTTACTTTTTCTCACATTATTAACTTTGTTTGCTCAAAGGTTAATTCTAGGAGCTTGCACAGAAACTCATCAAGATTGTGTTACTGACTTTAATGTGATATAGTCAGTCTAGTTAACTAGATCTATATAGTCTCACACACACACACACACACACACACACACACACACACACACACACACAGACACACACACACACACACACATAGGTGTACCTGAAATTATCTAAACAACATATAATTGACAATAAAATAATCATGCTGGTGAAATAAGAAGTGAACCTTTAGAGCGAGCCAAACAGTCTAAATATCAGTAAAACAGTCACTGTCAGTGTTAGATATCCACACCAAAAACGGAAGAGCTCACGTTTAGTTTAAAAAATTAAAAAAATTTATTTTAAAGCGCTTTTTGTTTGCCTCCTAGGCAAACTTCTTCAGAAAACATTATTGCTACAATGAGACAGCTTTAAATAAGTGACATCATAGTTAAATTAAAACCAATTAACAAAGTAAATTGACAATGAAATATTAAAAGCACACTGATTCAAAACATTTAGTCAACGCAGGTTCTGTTAAAAGTAGAAAACACTTAAGTCATTGTTGATGGTGTCTCATATCTTGGTGAATCACAAATTAACTAACACTCTTGAGTATTAATAAAATGTTTGTGTAAAGACAGACTGGTAAGAAGTAAACTTAAAGCTTATATCACAATAAGTATAACTTCACTACAACCATAAGCATCAGTATAAAACTCAGTACATTGCGCTAAATGTTGAAGAAGTAAGTGTACATACTAAGTCTCTTAAAAACTAAATACAATGCACAAAATATTAAACAAATGTTTATACTGACTTAGTTCCTTGAAACAGAAACTTATAAATGTAAATACCAAGAGTCACTGTTTATAAATTAGTAAAATTGAACAACTTATTACTACCAAGGGGAATATGACCCCCTACCCTATCTGAAAGGAATCGCAACCCCAATACTTGCGTTTAAATTATCTCCTCAAACTCAACATGCGAAGGACACTGGCGATGGAACATGCTTCATTCAACCCAGGGGTGTGATACGCTTCCAATCTAATTTGCCAATAAAGTTCCCTTTCCAGCAATCTAAGCTGAGTTGGCCCACCTCTACTGTCCTGTATGTCCTGCTCAATACCTATAAATTTAAAACTGTGGGTAGGATGGTCCTGAATGTGCTTGGCCAATGCATTAGTTTCTTTACATTTCCCTAGATAGAGATTTTTTTGTCCAGAATTATGAATTTCACTTAAAACACAGGTTAAATTGTAATTCTTCTATGTTAGTTTACTTGGCCCAGTGCCAAAATTGTTCAGGGTTTTACATAGGCAAGACTGAGCGCAGGCTTAGGGACCGTATATACGAACACACGTATGTGATAAGGAAATGTAAAGAAATTAATGCGTTGGCCAAGCACATTCAGGATCATCCTACCCACAGTTTTAAATTTATAGGTATTGAGCAGGTCATACAGGACAGTAGAGGTGGGCCAACTCAGCTTAGATTGCTGGAAAGGGAACTTTATTGGCAAATTAGATTGGAAGCGTATCACACTCCTGGGTTGAATGAAGCATGTTCCATCGCCAGTGTCCTTCGCATGTTGAGTTTGAGGAGATAATACGCAAGTATTGGGGTTGCGATTCCTTTCAGATAGGGTAGGGGGTCATATTCCCCTTGGTAGTAATAAGTTGTTCAATTTTACTAATTTATAAACAGTGACTCTTGGTATTTACATTTATAAGTTTCTGTTTCAAGGAACTAAGTCAGTATAAACATTTGTTTAATATTTAGTGCATTGTATTTAGTTTTTAAGAGACTTAGTATGTACACTTACTTCTTCAACATTTAGCGCAATGTACTGAGTTTTATACTGATGCTTATGGTTGTAGTGAAGTTATACTTAATGTGATATAAGCTTTAAGTTTACTTCTTACCAGTCTGTCTTTACACAAACATTTTATTAATACTCAAGAGTGTTAGTTAATTTGTGATTCACCAAGATATGAGACACCATCAACAATGACTTAAGTGTTTTCTGCTTTTAACAGAACCTGCGTTGACTAAATGTTTTGAATCAGTGTGCTTTTAATATTTCATTGTCAATTTACTTTATTAATTGGTTTTAATTTAACTATGATGTCACTTATTTAAAGCTGTCTCATTGTAGTAATAATGTTTTCTGAAGAAGTTTGCCTAGGAGGCAAACGAAAAGTGCTTTAAAATAAATTTTTTTAATTTTTTAAACTAAACGTGAGCTCTTCCGTTTTTGGCGTGGATATCCAACACTGACAGTGACTGTTTTACTGATACTTAGTCTGTTTGGCTCGCTCTAAAGGTTCACTTCTTATTTCACCAGTTTGTTTTGGCTTTTTTGGTAATAAAATAATCATCATCAAAATATCTAAAAGTAAAAATAATTAAAATGAAAAATATCTAAACAGAAAAGGCTGACAAAATTGATGTTGTAGTAAGAAAGGGTTTATACCCTTTCCCCACTGACCCTGGAGTTAGTATATATAATTAGCAAGGGGGTATAGGTATGCAAGGGGGATGCCCCCCTGCAAAAACATTGAGAAATGTGACATCTAACAACACAGAAAATCACTTAAATATATGACTTCATACCACATTTTCTCAATGTTCTTGCAGGGGGGATCTGACTCATCTTGCTATTTCAGTCAGTTTCTTTTCCTTACTTTTTCTTTTTTTACCTTCTGTGCTCACTTGTCACTTATTTCCAGATAGTGGGTTGCGTACTGCACACACACACACACACACACACACACACACACACACACACACACACACACACACACACACACACACACACACAAAAGATTCCCAAAATATGTGGCAGAAGGTTATGGTGAGAACATAGGAGTTTACATTTATACAGCTGACAATATGACTTTCTCTTTATTCATTATCCTCAAAACAAAGCATCACTTGACCCTGTACCTCTTTGATTTGAGTCATCCCAAGCCCTGCTGCTGACTAGCTTTCAAGGCAAGCTTTCTTTGCAAACCCAGAAACATGCTGCAACAAAAACAAAATGTAAAATATATGTCAGATTATTTCAGCAATCATGCAATCTTTTGTTTGCAATGATTGCTTCCACTGTGCATTTTATGAAGACTTGGACACACACATTTCAGCTAAAGAAAAGGTAACATTTTAGGTCTAGGTTCTCCTGTATAAGAAACCTGGGTGAATGACATAAGCTCACTATTCTATGCAACACTGTGAATCACTGAAAGGTTACCTTCTTTTCTTGTAAAAAGTGACACAATATCATCTCTGCTCTGCTGCATCTTAAGGAAAAGGAATGAGTGTGTGTACATCAGTGGGCATCACAGCATAGTTTTGAAAATGTCACCCCAGGTAAATTTACTGGAATCTTCTGTGCTGATTATCAGCCATAATGCGGAGTGATTGATAAACAATAGCTGTCACAATTGCCGTTTGCATTGGTAGCCAGCCATTACATGGCAGTGACAGAAGGAAAATGAGTTTATTCAATACTCTCAGGGCATACTGCAACAGCAATATTATAAAAGGAAAACCTGGGCTAGGCATTTTCAGAAAACTTGTAAAAAGCTGTTAAAGAAAGTTAATTGTCTACACCCATGCATAGGAAAAAAAGTAGGGGCATGATAAAAACACTTCAGTTTTTCACTGAAATTTAATAAAAGGCCAAAGAGGTAACAGTCTTCTAAAGAAGTACTAAATAGCCATACTTATGACTCATAGGGGAGGTAGATCAGGGGGAACACATGAAAGTCTTTTTTCAAAAGAAGGGTGTAGGATATATTGATTGGCCTTACTAGAAGGAATTCAAGACACTTTAGTAATGTTTGAGTGTTTTCTGCTTTACAGGAAACTACACCTTATCCCATAAATAAGGAAACTGTCAGACAGTAAATATGGCGTTGCTAATGTTATGTGCATACTGTGCTTGGTAGGACCTTGCAGAACATTATAAGACAGCGCAGGTGCAGAAGCATACTTCATATCTTTGCAAAAGTTACATACAGTAATTAAAGGTAAAACCAGTGATAATGAAAGAAGGATACATTTAAACAGCTCGGTTAAGAATTTGCAGCTCCATGGCTAAACGGGAGGAGGCCCTGACTGTCATCTAAGTGATCTGGGTTCGATTAGCTACCCTGGCACTTGAGGAGCTGATTCAGGGTGGATAGGAAAGGCAGTATTATTTTACCAGGTTGTCTTTTCTGAAAGAATAGGAGTCATAAGCAGGGATGGCAGCCCTGGAAGTGATACTAGGGTAGGCATCCCATGTTTACATATTCTGGGGCATGTACTGACAGACAGTCTTAGCTGTAATGGCATGTCCCTCGATATCACATCACATTTTTAATCAGGAAAATGGGCAGGACATATAAATAAAACTGCTAGGGCCTCCAGTTTGACAATTCACTGAGACACCTCAATCTCCTTTTTGGTAAAAAGAGAGTTTTCTATTAGGTTTTAGAAAGTCAGAAGGGACTCCCAGTAATTAATATCAAGGAGAGGTACCAGTGGCAGCTGATGACCTGCTCTATAGGACCCAAAATTTCATAAAAAGATATATAAATCTGCATTAGAGCAACTATCCTGACAGAGCAGAGATTATTACCACCTCTATAAACTGAAAAAGAGTTCTTGAAATATTACAAAAATGTTAATACTTAATGAGAACTGCTGTAGGCAAAAATAGATGGATGGCAGATATATATATATATATATATATATATATATATATATATATATATATATATATATATATACATACACACACACACAAACATTCTTAAGCTAGAGATTGACAGAAATAAGTAAAAATACCAAATCACCTACTGTAAATTCATTTTATTATCTGATGGCAGTGTTTCATTATGTCCTAGTAAAAGGGCATTTGTTCTGAACAGTAGTTTAGAACATGTTAACAGAAGGACTGCCACTGTGATTCATGAAGAATACCCCTTGCCATTGTAGGAGCTCAGTCACAGGTCATCCACAGGTGCCCAGGAGGTGCACTGTGTATTAGTATGCTCTGCTCATGAGGAAACGTAAGATTTGGTACACTGCATTTCTGCATTTAGAGCAGCTGTTGGTGACTGTGTTTGATCTTGCCCAGTTAGATCCTCAGATTAGGGCATTCCAGATATTTCTGATGTCAAGTTAGAATCATCAAGAAGCTGCCTATCTGCTTATACTGTTCCATGTTCGGGAGAATCAACTACCTTCATCCAAGATTAGAGTAAGTCAGTGGCCTCTTTTAGAAATGTATTTTAGGTGTAATCTTATTTAAAGAGTTTTGTCCTAATCCCAGAATAATTTTATTTTTATTTTTTTTTATTTCATTTATTTGTTACAGGGAAAGCCTAATAGTCACAAGTGCATATTTTCAGGGAGAATCCAGGAACACACTGACTCATTAAGTATCTTACTGAAAGTCACAAAACAGGCAAATGAAGAATGAAAGAACTGAAACCAGACTATGGGATGAAGCTTGTTAATAGTTCATACCCTTCATCATCTTTGCTAAACTACCAAGCATTTTAATGTTTCATCTTACTAATGATTTTGATTTCCATGATTTTTAGTCTATTCTTTTAAACAGTACTGTTAATCATTTTCTTGTCTGTATACTGCCTTACTTTAACCTACCTAGCAGAATGCTTCTGTTAGGTATTAAACATTATTAGTAATAATAATAAATGAGTTTTGGAGCTAGACTGATGTCTAACTGATACTCTAGTGACAAGAGATAAGCCCTACAAGAGCCCCGAGTCAAATACTTAAATGCAAGTCTCACTGTGGCCTCTAGATGCACTCCTCCCTGTGGATATGCACTGGCAAATGCTTTTTATTCCCCCACAGCTGTGTGATCAGATGCTAGCATAATGCAGTAATAGTTACTATGGCAATGGAAGTCCTCATGCTAATGTCTTCATTAATATGTATGAAGCCCCTGGTACCTATGTTGTAGGACTGTTCTCTTTCAGAAGTGAATTATAGTTGAAATGATGCTTCATACTGTAAATTTGAAATTATTGAATCTGTGAGACTAAAGATGCTGCTGTGGAACAGAAATGTGTACACTTGTGTCTTCTGTATGTGTAGTCATCGTTAGTTTACACAGTTCATTAATATTAAACTCCTGGTCAGGCAATATGATTGCTTTATATGTATTCAGTATAGCTTGTTGCTACAGTGGCTGCGGCATTATAGTACAGCATTATTCTTGCTGTCTGTATTCACCTGCAGCTATACCTTAGAATCAAGCAAATGTAAATCAACTGGATACAACAGTATGGAAACTAGTGATGAAACTAAAAATTGACTGCATACGTTAATGGCATAATTAGGTACCCTGTGATTTAGTGGTTTTGAGTTAAATTACACATTGTGAAACTCATTACAGAGCTTTAAATTTAAAGAGATACGTTTTTTAGACTCATCATGAAATAAGAATTATCAACCAGACAGCTGAAATATGAAATACATATTTACAAAGGGTGGCACTAATTAAAGTATTGCATTGAACAAAACAACTAAATAGGTATGTGCAACTTATAAGAAGTAAGTATGTGCAGTGTAGAATATATAAAGTTAAAGAAACAGAAAATATTTACAAAATGTCTCTGCAAATATCAGGATTACCTGAATCTGATACAGATGTGGATTGTTGCTGCTTATGTATTTATGGACAAAATGGATGCCCAGATTTTGGAATGATATAAATTGATGAAACGCAACAGCATGTGAAAGAACAAAAGCACTGCTGTCAGTGATGGCAGGAGATAAAGTGATTCAGAAACACACTATGTACTGACTGGGGCTACTGTACAAGGGCAAACAAGCATAAAAAGTACTTGCAATTCAGTGATATGGATTCTAAGCATGATATGTCATAGCACATCAGAGGTGACAATGGCTCGCAGAAACATATGTTAATGAGTACCATGATACTAGCATTGACTGAGTTGTGGTTCAGATTGTGCTATATCATGTGTCAAAGCTGATACCACACATGGCAGTACTCAGAGAATTAGGTCTGCTATCATATGACCTAGAATGATCTGCGTAGTAATGAAAGATGGCAAGAACAGTTACTGCAACAATGCATCTGTGTAGGCATGGTGTACAAACACGCTGGCCCTGATTCATCTTATCTGGAGAATACCTTCCCTGCAGAGCATGCATGCATGTCATTCCAGTGTCCACATGCCCATCTATAGTGTGCTCCTGTAACATCCCAAATCGCTAAGACATGTTTTTAATATGGATCCTTAAAATATTCCAAAGGCAGCTGGGATTGTGTGACTGTGTACAAAACTTGGAAAGCACTAGCATACTGTCCGTGACTATTTCCATGTAATATGCCCCATGCTCCTTGAAAGGCATTGAATAACCCATGACACACAGTAACAGTATGTTTTCTAAGGAACGTCTGCATAAGAGAATATTGCTGACAACAGACCGCAAGTGTACCCTTAGTTACAGTGCAACAGAAAAAGGGTTTAGGAAATATTATCATGTATACATAATCACATATATCATCTTATCTATGGGTCTACTGAATTTGGTTGAGTCTATCTTAGGTTGACATCTGCTTAGCTGACAAAATGTGATCAGCTAAATAGATGATCAACAACAGTTGTGTGAGACTGCACAGTTCTCAGGGAAGGGAAATATGCCCTTTCCCCAAGATTGTGTAATATCTTAGTTAGGATATATAATTAGAAGAGGGAGTGGGGGTGCAGGGGTCTTATCCCCCTGCAAAAAACAAGTTTAAAGCTGTTTTTTCTCTAACTCTGTTTGCATGTGCCAAGATTTTTGCCAGCACATGAGCAGTACAGTGCACTGGCATTTGCAAAGTCAACCTTTTGTGGTCAGTTTTGTATGTTGATTACCTGTAGACCTATATCTATATATATATATATATATATATATATATATATATATATATATATATATATATATATATATATATATATATATATATATATATATATATCTATATATATACAGGCAGATATAGACATATATATGTATGTATTCATCAGCAACTTGACAGGCAAGTATTTGCACCATTGCTGAATGCTGGGTAGCAGAGAACTGTGACAGCCAATCAGTGATCATAAGGAAGTCTGTTCTTGACCTCGTCTTTAGGATGATAAAGAATAAATGAGATACAAAAGATGACAGTATCCTTGAGTATAAAATAAGGAATGCATATCAGTGTGTACTGCTGAATGTTATGCTCCATGATATATTATCACATAATGTCCCACTATGAATGGAGTAGTAAGTTCTACTTCTGTCATTATTGCAATCTGGGAGCCTTCCAAGAGTTGGGGTTTGGAACAATGGTCCTCACAGACACAAGGTACAGGGTTTAATTCTCACCTTGAGGAAACTGACTAAGCTGAAAATGGCTAACAATGGCAGCTAAACTTAAATTAAATTAGATTTCCCCTCAACACAGAATGTATTAATACACAAAAATTAAAGCAGGTATAGGGTCATTTATGAAGATTGAAGGAGTATAGGGATCGTTTGCTGAAGAAGGCACATGAGAGGTGGACAGGTGGGGAATGGGATGAATACCATTGCTTTATTACTATGGCAGTTACTTGTGAGCCATTGCTGACAGCCCCAAGTAAATCATTCTTCTACAAATTCTGAGGATTATAATCTATATCTGTACATGTATCATCCCTTCATCATGTGTTATAACAACCTCTGAGGATTATAATCTATATCTGTACATGTATCATCCCTTCATCATGTGTTGTAACAACCTCTGAGGATTATAGTCTATATCTGTACATGTATCATCCCTTCATCATGTGTTGTAACACTGCATTGCTTACTGTACTTATTTCTTTGTTGCACTTGAAAAAAGTTACTGTTTGTCGCTTTTGTATTTAAGTTACCTGTAACACAGTCGCAGGCTACACACTCAAGTGTGGTAGCCTCCTCTGTGTATTTAAAGTAATTTAAGCTCTGCATTTCTGCTGTTTCTGAAAAAAAAAACACAAAAAAACTCCTTGTTTTCCCGCCTTTCTGAACTAGTCTAGTCCAGTTTTCAGGCTTTGCTGAATCCCAGACTATGGTAAAGGTTCATGTGTTGCCCATATCATACTTGGATAATTAGGTGGCTTCCTTGTTCACTGTGAGAGAGGGAACTCTGAGCAGCCTATCTGTCCCTGTAGGAGTGGTCCCAGCAACTTGTAGCTCATTGGCCATTTTGGGCTAATTTCTATCCTTTTGATCTCCCTGGTATAATAACTGCTTAGCGCGGGTTTGCGCACCGCACAGCACTGTTTAGCTGTGGTTAAACTATGCCAGGCTCCACGAAGTCTGAACTTCAGTTTTTCCATTGAAACTTGATACACTTCAACCCAGCACTAGAAATAAGGCATTTTAAGACCAGCACTTACTAAAACTCACTAAAACTAGCACTAGCTTACAGCTGGCACTTCAGCCCTATACTCAGGAAGTATAAGGCTCTTTACTCATCCAATCAGCAATACAGTCCAAACCATCTATTCAGGCATGTTCAAGGGACAGCTTTAGGTGTACTCTCCAGTCCAGCTGGTGAATCTGGGCATCCTGAGGCAATGTTACAATTGCCTCATGTACACAGACAACCCCCTCCTCCTCCCAACCAACACAAACATATGTGAGAGATGCAAATACACAGCCAAGCTGGAGGCTAAGCTCTCTCAACCCACGACTGGATCATCCAGTCACAAGGAGAAGGGCAACACTAGCACCACATTACCAGACTCACATAGCCCAGCCATAGCTGCACCAGCAAACAACTCTCAGAAACACGCAAAAACATACTCAGAGGCTCGAAATAAGAACCTGCCTAAACAACAGAGACCTCCTAAGCATACACCCAAGCAACCCCCACCCCACAACAGAAACCAGGTAACACATACATCACAATGTCAGTGTACCAAGCAAAAACAGCCCCTAAGGCTAAATAACACACCTAACACACTAGTAATCGGTGATTCTATCATCAGGCACACAGACGTCTCACTCACTAGACTGAACAAGGAGAAGGTTACCGTAAGCTGCCTGTTGGGTGCCAGAATCCGCCATATAACACATGCACTCAGGTCACTCCACAACAAGTACAGATATGACTTTGTCATTGTACATCTTGGCGTAAATGACCTGAGACGTACCTCCCTGGACTACGTGAAAAGAGACATTGAGGAGCTCTCTGACCATGTAGCCCAGGCTAGTATGACTTTGACTCTGAGTAGCATCCTGTCCTCACCCAAAATTATTCCAGCATACGAAGAAAAAAATAATCAGTTTCAACAATTGGTTAAACTACTGGTGTCATTCAAAGGGGATCCAGTACTTGTCAGCCTGGGACGACATGCTTGACAAGCCAGGTTGCTTCGCCAGAGACGGCTTGCACCTGTTGCCCCTGGGCTTTCGAATACTGGCCAAGACTCTTGCCGCCCCAATACTGCCTTTTTTAGGCAAGGCTCAAAAGACAAATCCGCCTCCATAAACAACAATAATAAACAAAAACTGAGGGTAGTGCTGCTCAATGCCAGAAGTCTAAACCTCAAAATGCACGCACTCAAGGCTCTCCTTAGTATGGAAGAAATCGACGTATGTGCAGTGACAGAAACCTGGTTCAAGGCTCCAGAGAGCACCCCAGCACTACTAGACTATAACTCCTACCATACCTTTAGGTCCCAAAACCAGGACCAGAACACAAAAGGAGGGGGTGTGTCCATATTCATCAAGAACACCCACACCTCCAGGCTAGTAGCACAGCATGTGGAATCTGAGACCAAAAAAGAGGAAGCCAGTCTGGTGGACCCCGGCCATAAATAAACTTTACAACAGAAGAAGGAAACTCCTGCAAGATAGAACAAAAGCCCGAAATAAGAAGGCATCTCTGATTAACATCAGTAAAAAACTGCGCTCCCTCATTAAATCATCCAAGGCCAACTTCGAAAGAAAAATAGCCAATGACTCTAAGGATAACCACAAGGCCTTCTTTAACTATGTCAAGAGTCTAGGGGCAAACTCTCAGATATGCTCCGAGCTAGTGCATAATGGCCATAAATACACTGAACCAACCGACATTGCCAAGATCCTGGCTGACAGGTTCAGTGCAAACTTCACCCCCCTCCACCAAAGGGGCTAGCACCCATCCCAGTAGAATGTGACACTCCAGATATCTCAGACACACAAGTAAAGACAGCCCTTGCAAAGGCCAAAAACACAGCATCAATGGGACCAGATGGTATCCCAGGTTGTGTCTTACACGAGCTTCAAAATGAACTAACCCCCCATCTCAAAAGACTATTCAAACTCAGCCTCTCTACAGGCTATGTACCCAAAGAATGGCGTACAGCAACAGTCGTACCACTCCACAAAGGTGGTGCCACAACTGACCCTGGGAACTATTGCCCTATAAGCTTGACTAGCTTGGTCAGCAAAGCCATGGAACGCATTGTCATGGAGCTCATTAACAGGGACATTAGGAACCTCCAGACACTGGACCCCACCCAGTTCGGCTTTGTTAAAGGCAGATCTTGCCTCCTGAACTTGGTCGACTTCTTCGAAACAGTCACCAAGGCCATAGATAAAGGGAAGGTGGTCCACACAGCATATCTGGACCTCGCTAAGGCATTCAACACCATCCCACACTCAAGAATCATAGACAAACTCACCAGCTTAAATATCAACCCCCATGTCACGAGATGGGTTGCCAATTGGCTCTCAGATAGAACCCACACAGTAAGAGTGGCAGGCACCATGTCTGACTCTAAACCAGTCACAAGCGGAGTCCCACAGGGGTCAGTCCTGGGACCCCTCCTGTTTGGTATATATTTCTCCAAAGTACAGGCAAATGTGGAGGGACTGTGGTTAACCAAGTTCGCAGATGACTGTAAATTGGGTGCAATAATTGACTCTCCGGCTGACACAGACATCCTGCAAAAGGGTCTCTCAGAGACAAACACCTGGTGTCAAATGCCAAAAAATGCATAGTAATCCCATTTGGGAAAAACAAAGTACCTACAAACTACCACACAGATGGGAATCCACTAAGTACAGAAGAAGTAATTAGGGACCTGGGTACCCAAGTAGATAGCATGCTTTCCTTTGAGAACCACATAGCCAAAACGGTCAGGAAATCCTTCTATGTGGCACACCTGATCACAAAGGGTTTCTCATCCAGATCCAAGGAGGTGATCGTGCCCCTTTACTCCTCACTCATTAGGCCCATAATAGAGTACAATGCCCCATTTGGGATGTACCTCACTAGACACCTGCAACAACTAGAAAGACCATAGAAGTACCTCACTAAGAGGATTAAGGGCCTTAAACAATTACCCTATGAAGCACGACTAAAAAAGCTCCAGCTCTTCTCAGTCGCTTACCGTCTGCTCAGAGGTGACCTATGCCTGACCTATAGGGCCATGTCAAACCCTGAACTAATGGACATGCTTCACCTCAAAAAAAACGAGATCCCTCAGAACCACTCGTTCTAGTGACTTGAACCTATGCACAACAATAAACAGGACATACTGGAGGGATAGATTCCTGTCCCAGTGACTCCCCTCACTCCGGAATAGAATCCCAATCCATACTCGACAGAGCTCCTCTCTGACCCTCTTCAAGAGAAATCTTGATGAGTGGATGGGTAATCGTAAGTTCTACCCTGGGATCACTTCAGGAGCCCTGTTAGAGGCCCAGGTTACTAATCTAATGGGGAGGCGAAAGCCATCACTCTGTGGCTAGGCTTATAAATGCCCCTGGGCAGATAGCCTAGTACTTACCTATGAACCTATGAACCTATAATCTATATCTGTGCATGTATCATCCCTTCATCATGTGTTGTAACACATTCTAGAGATTATAATCTATATCTGTACATATATCATCCCTTCATCATGTGTTGTAACAGTGTCTGATGATTATAATCTGTATCTGTACATATATCATTCCTTCATCATGTGTTGTAAAGAAGGCATGAATAAGGCAGCATTGTTAGAATGCATACAGCCTTGTATTGCTGAACAGCTGTCTCCCATATCAAACATACAGTGAATATGGCTATATTGTGAAAATTTAACAATGTGGGCACAGTATAAATATTGTAGAAGGTAACATGTCTGTGTAAATAATGATTCAGCTGTGTGACTTTCTCTTTTTAAATATTTCCATTCATATGTACTATCTAGCTGCTCTGCCTCTGTAAATGTTTTGTATGTCAAGAACACTATCACCACGGGCAGATATATAATAGTGCTTGGTGATTCTGTGTACCACAGTACTGCTTAGCAAAGTGTATTATGTACAATAAGAATGTATGCCATTCATCCAAAAATTCTACCCCCAAAATGCCATGGACTTTTATGCTATGTGTATACATATTTTGGTGTATGCAGCAGAATTTACTGAATCTTGACAAAAAAATTATAAAAAAGTGAAGAAACTGAAAACACTGTCACCTGTGTTAGCATGTCTGGCAGGAGATTTGTTCATATTCTCAGATTAATGGTGAAAATGTAAAAAGTTTTTTAAATGCTAAGTATTTCTCTGTTTAAACAGAATGTTTAAAGAATCTGTCAGTGTCTTGATACATTTCTAATTGTGCACGTTTGAGAAGGAGATTATAAAGTACTGTGGAGAATCAGCTGAACAGTAGGTGATGTCATTAGAATGCTCCTGGTTGCTAGATGATTATTTTGAACAACTGATAGACAGGAAAAATAACTTTTTCAAATAGCTGATTGTTATTTTTAAAATAAGACATGTGATACTGTGCAGTTAGTCAAGTACTGACCAGTTTGTGAAGAGCAGCTGTTAGTGAAGAGTTGCAGTCAGTGGACATCCATGAAAGAGAACTCGTAAAAAATTGTAAGCCTGCCTTTGCCTTGCTCTTGTGTGTTAGATTAGATCAGGGAAAGTATTCTTCAGTTAGATTAAGAAAGTTTAGTTACTCCAATAGAGTTTTTCTAGAATGATGGATTTCTATCCTACAGTTTAATTTTACATGTCTGGTGATTTAATTCTAGTGTTTATTGAAGGTTATTGATTTACATTCTTGTAATCATCATTATTAAATGTTATCCATTACTTTACATTGTGGTTGGAAATCAGTGTTTTCCTTAGAGATTAGAGAGTGCTTATATCTGTTTGATACTCCCCAGGTCACCTCGAAGGCCTGGCTGCTCTGCTCATAGCTATCATTTATTTTGATATTTAAATTTCATAATTGGACATCCCTTTAGAAGGGTATGAAGGCACTCTGGTTGTTGACAGCATTACCATATTAATTTGAGGAAAGGACACAGCTGGAAATCTGTGTCAGGCTTTCCCAGAAGTGCTTGGATGTGTGAGATTTAAATTTCCTTTGAGTGTGAGTGTATCAGAGGTCTTAAACTGGGACACACTGCTTTGAAATGTGTAACAAGAAGTTACATTAGGGGTGGACAGAAGTATAGAGTTCAGTCTCAGATTATTGAGTGTGTTCCTATTGTGCTCTTAGGGGAAAATTGTGAAATATTACATCTGTTTAAGTGACAGTCTCACATTGGAGTCAGTACTGAGGATTGAAGCTCCTTAGTTACTGACCCAGGATAGTAAGGAACATCACATTTTATTGCTGGCAGTCCAGTGGGATATAGCTTTACATCACATTTATTGGGCAGTGTGGGATTTTTAATTGGATTACAGTAGCCTGTGGGTAGTTACTATTAAGGTGTGCACTCTTGACAGCCACAAGTTAAACATTCAGAATTTCAATCCACCACAGTTTTATTTATTTATTTATTTTAGTTACATAGTCAGGGATAGCAGGCAAGGATGTCAGCAGAACATTTTAGCAAGCTGACAAAGATCCAGTTGGATAAGAAGTGTAAAGCCAGAGGACTGTTGCATCCCAAGGAAGCAATGATTTCAGCCATGGTTGCAACCACAGCTCAGACCAGCCATTCAGGGGATATCCAGTTTGGTGTTGGTGATGGGCAGCCTGCTGAGACAAAACAGTCCACATTTTCTTCAGAGGACCTGAGAATCCCTCTGAAGTTAAGGATATTGGAACTGGAGGTTAGACGTTTTGAACTGAAATCAGAGGAGAAGCAGTGCAGTGCCAATATGAACTGGAGACTAAATGGCTGGAGACCGAAGAGAGACTGGGGCATTTATAAGCCAAGGACAATGAGAGATGGTGAGAGGAGAATGAGAGACAGCTCCAGTATGACATGGAGCTTTTTACCCTTCAAGAGGGTCATAGAGGTAATGGGAAAGGGAATAACTGGACCTCAGAATCTGTAAAGGTCAGTAAACATTTTCCACAGTACAGGGATGGGGATGACTTTGATAGTTTTATTCATATTTCTGAGAGGGTATGTAGACAATATGATGTTGACTGTGAGCTTTGGCTTCAGCTCCTGACACCCTTACTCTATGGTAAAGCTGTTCAGGACATGTCAAAATTGTCTGATGTAGATTGCTTGAATTATG
Source organism: Protopterus annectens (assembly GCF_019279795.1). Taxonomy (NCBI): domain Eukaryota; kingdom Metazoa; phylum Chordata; order Ceratodontiformes; family Protopteridae; genus Protopterus; species Protopterus annectens. The sequence continues at coordinate 550,732,578 of NC_056738.1, read as the reverse complement.
TTAAAGTTAAGAACTGTCTTCTAGATTGTTTTAAACTAACACCTGAAGCTTATAGAAAAAAGTTTTATGAACACAGATGAAAGTATACATGATTATATTGCTGACCTAAGTACTTACTTTCACAGCTGGATGAGTGGGTGTCACGTCACCACTTTTGAGGGACTGGCAGATCTTTTGGTGAGGGAACAAGCCCTCAGTACTTTGCCTGATGAGAGGAGAGTCTGGTTAGCAGACCGTGAGTGCAACTCTATAGAGAAGCTGGGGAGAAAAGGACATCTCTACTTGGCAAGCAGAGTACCACAGCATAGAAAGGGATACCCAGTGCTGTACATGGACATAAGGGAACCCATGGGGCCAGTCTAAACCCACTCTAACACAGTACACCAGTAATGGGGGAAACTACAAATCTGAGTGCACGGTTAGGCATTGGATGTTTCAAGTGTAACCAGAGGGGACACATAGTAGTCAAATGTCCATCAAGGCAAAGTGAAAAACAGAAGGTGAGAGAGCCAGTAACTGTGAATACCAAACTGCCAGTGGTAAGTTGTTTAAAAACAAATGGGCTGCCAAATTATCACCAAAATGTATATCCTATCTTAGTAGATGGTAAACAGGAAACTGCTAAATGAGACACAGCTTCTGCTGTAACCATTGTGAAGCCGGCAGTGGTTAGAGAAGGGCAGTACTTGCTTGGGTAGTCCACTCCAGTCATAGCGTTGGGAGGATCCCATTCCAAATACCTTTGGCTAGAGTTCATATTGAGTGGGAGGGTGGAAAAGAAAGCAAGTAGGTGTGTTTGAATATATTCCTGCAGATGTCCTAACAGGGAATGACTTTGATAATGCAGTACCTTGTATACATGCAGTGACATGTGGTCAGTCTTGGAGAAAGGCATGTAGGTCCAGTAGACTGGGAGAGACTCAGAAAGTTCTCATACCTGAAGCTGGGCCTGGCCTGGTGGCTGTTTCAGAGAAGGTGCTATCTGGTAGCAGTAAGTCTGAATGCGATCCACACCTGCTGGAGGGTACTGATGTTCCCATGGACATGATGACTGCAAGGACGGAGGTGAGTGATGGTACGCAGAGTTACAGCAAGGTGCAGCTGTTGGAAGTTTCTAGGCTTCCTGTGGAAGGAGAGCTTGTGTTTGAGAATATTCCTGCAGATGTCCTGATAGGGAATGACTGTGATGATGCAGTGCCTTATGTGCATGCACTAACATGTAGTCAGGCTGGGAGACAGGCATGTAGGTCTGGTAGACTGGGAGAGACTGAGACAGATCTCATACGTGAAGCTGGGACTGACATGGTGGCTGTTTCAGAGAAGGTGCTATCTGCTAGCAGTAAGTCTGAAAGTGAGCCACAGCTACTGGGAGGTACTAATGTTCCCTTGGACATGGTGACTGCAAGGATTGAGGTGAGTGATAGTACTCAGAGTGACAGTGAGGTACAGCTGTTGGAAGATACCTTCCTACAGAAGGGGAGCTTGGGAGGGTCACAGATGTAAAGTTGAGACAGGCTCAACTTACAGACCTTACAGTACAAAGCTTGGGGGAGATAGTTAAGGAACCACCTGAGGCTCAAGAAGAGGGGAGTCTGTATATGAGAACAAAGGATTGTTGTACAAAGAGTGGGCTCCTATGGGACAGCAGGAAAGTGAGGAAGTATGGCAGTTGGTAGAGCCTAGAGCCTACCATCTGACACTTCTAGCTATAGTCCCTGATATTCCTTGTGCAGGGAATATTGAGGCAGAGAAGGAAGGTTTTCTATATAAAGCATGGACTGGACTCCTAAGGGAGGGCTGGAAGGTGAGGTAGTACAGGAGCTTTTAGAACCTAGAGCATACCATCTGACACCTCTATTTATAGTCCCTAATATTCCATGGGAAGGTGATATTAAGGCAGAGAAGTAAGGTTTGTTGTATAGAAAGTGGACTCCTAAGGGAAGGCTGGAAGGTGAGGTAGTGTGGCAGTTAGTGCAGCCTAGAGCCTACCATCTGTCACTTTAAGCTAAAGTCCCTAATATTCCTTTTGCAGGTGATATTGATGTAGAAAAGTTGGCAAATGCTTTGCTAGGAATATTCAGCAGAGTAGGTTTTCCATGGGAAATGCTGACCAACCAAGGTGACATGTCAGACCTACTGACTTGTTTGTGGAAGTGTAGTGGGGTGAAACATTTAAAGAACACCCCCACCATCCCCAGACTAATGGTCTTGTGGAGAGGGTAAACTCTACATTGAAGTCTATGCTACAGGCATTTGCAGACCAACATGTGAGGGAAGTCTTGGATAGATGAAGTAGGGCAGGATTAAACATTAAACCTAGTAAGTGTCAAGTAGGCATGGCAGAGTTCACTTACTTAGGACACAGAGTGAAAAGTTGGTAAAATTGGGCCAGAATCTGTCAAGGTGAAAGATATTCAAGTGTGGCCAGTTCCTGTTACTAAGAAACAAGTGAGAGCATTTCTAGGGACAGCGGGGTACTATAGGAAATTTGTGCCCAATTACAGTACCATAGATGTACCCCTTACTGACCTAACTAGGAAGAATAAACTGGACAAGGTAGTATGGACCACAGATTGTGAACAGGCATTCCAAAAAACTAGAAGAATTTTGGGAGGATCCCCCGTGTTAGCCAGCCCTAACTACAATAAAGAATTTATTGTACAGGTTGTTGTTGTTGTCTTTCGGCTTTTCCCAGTTAGGGGTCGCCACAGCGGAACTCCGGTCTGCTAATGATTGGCAGTAAATTTTGACGAACGCCGAGGTGCCAGCTCTACATGCAACCTTCAACGAAGGCACGCCCATTTACGCATATCTTTTAAACGCCCACCCAACCGCGGGGAGGACATGTAGACTCCACACAGAAGGCACTGCCTGCTCTCCAGCCGAGAATCGAACGGAAGAACCACTTGCTTTGAGGCAACAACACTACCACTGCACCACTGCAGCATGTATATAATTTATTGTACAGGTAGATGCTTCAAATTATGGGGTTTGGCTGTGCTCAGCCAAGTTTCTGCAGAAGGAAAAGAGCACCCAGTGGTTTATCTGAACTGTAAACTCCAACCTAGAGGAGAGTGTTATACAGCTGTGGAGAAAGAGTATTTGGCCATAGTGTGGGCATTGCAAAAGCTGCTGCCCTATCTTTATGAGAGAAAATTCACTGTACTCACAGATCATGACTCTCTAACATGACTTAATAGGGTCAGTAAGCAAAATGCCAAGTTACTGAGGTGGAGTCTAGGATTTCAAGCATATGGTATGACCATACAACATAGCAGTGTGGTTAATAATGCCAATGCGAATGGATTGTCCAGGAGAGGAGTGGGTAAGTATTCCCAGGTAGACCCATTTTTCTCAAGTGTCAGTTTTCAAGGGTCACTTAAATACCATGCTTGAAAACACTGTAATCTGTGTTAGCATGCCTGGTAGGAGATTTGTGTATATTCTCAGATTAACTTGTATTGTATGCAAGCATGTCTAATTGTGAAAATGTAAAGAAGTTTTTTAAATGTTGAGTATTTCCCTGTTTAAACAGAATGTTTAAAGAATCTGTCAGTGTTTTGATACATTTCTAATTGCCCATGTTTGAGAGGGAGATTCTAAAGTACTGTGTAGAATCAGCTGAACAGCAGGTAATGTCATTACAATGTTCCTAGACGCTAGGTAATTATTTTGAACAGCTAACTGACAGTGAAAATAACTTTTTCAAACAGCTGACTGTTATTTTTTAAATAAGCCAGTTGAGACTGTTAAGCTTTACAGTTAGTCAAGTACTGAGCAGTTTGTGAAGCGCATCTGTTATTGAAGAGTTGCAGTCATTGGACACCCATGAAAGAAAACTCACCAAAAAGTATAAACCTGCCTTTTCCTTGCTGTTATGTGTTAGATTAGATCAGGGACAGTATTCTCCAGTTAGATGAGGAAAGCTTAGTTATTCAGATAGAGTTTTTCTAGAATGATGGACTTCTATCCTACAGTTTAATTTTACTAGTGATTGAATTCTGGTGTTTATTGAAAGCTATTGATTTACATTCTTGTAATGTTGTTGTTTGTCTTTCGGCTTTTCCTGGTTAGGGGTTGCCACAATGGAACTCCAGTCCACTAATGATTGTCAGTTGTTTTTTATGGTGTCGAGTTGCCAGCCTGACATCCAACCTTCAACGAAGGCACGCCCATTCAACGTATGTCTCTCGAATTCCCACTCGACAGCGGGGATGATATGCAGACTCCACACAGAAGGCAATCCCAACCCAAGCCAAGAATTGAACGGGAGAACCTAATTTTACTAATTATTAAACATTTTCCATTATTATTTATTATTTATTTATTTGACATTTGTTTACTTACCGGGAAAGTCCGATTGGGTTTGTACCCATTTTCAGCTGAGGCCTGTGGAAAAAAGATCCAGAAGTACATTAGCAAGATTGCAAATTTATATAGATTACAAAGAATGTCAAATCAATAAAGAGTACAATTTGTTTATATATGAAAAATAAGAAATAATGCTAGAACACCCTAATGTGAGAACACACTATGTACAGATATTAATAAGCAATAGTGTTACAACACAATATACACAGACTTTAAGTCATTCATTTTAACAGTAGACAGAACTGAGTTTTCTAAAGGAGAAAAGGTAGAGTAGGAGGAAAGGGGAGCAAGGAGGGTAAGTCACGAGTCCTAGAAGGATGGGAGTTGAGAAGATTCAGTAACTCAGGATATAATAGAATAGTACTGGGTACTAAGAATGGACTCATGGTTAAAGAAAGGTTAATGTGAAGCAACAAACTGCATAAAATGAGGGCATAATTGTACAATTTACATGGGACAGTATCTTTATTTAAACTGACCTTGCCCTTTAGCTACTTATTTTGGGGAAGCTAATTGCTGATTAGAATTAAATCCTCATCCTTTACTTTAAGTGGCAAAATATTGCCTATATTCTTAATTGTTTTTAACTGCAAATGGCTACATTGTAAATATAATAAAAAAAAAAACAAACTTGTAAAAAACAAAAACAAAGCCACGGAACCTTGCTCCAGCAGAACAAAACACTCGAAGTAAATGCAAAATAAAGCTGAACGCAAATTTTATTATTGAGCGTTTTCGCCTTGCTAAAATAGCAAAATTATGAAATTAAAATAATTTTGCTATTTTAGCAAGGCGAAAACGCTCAATAATAAAATTTGCGTTCAGCTTTATTTTGCATTTACTTCGAGTGTTTTGTTCTGCTGGAGCAAGGTTCCGTGGCTTTGTTTTTGTTTTTTACATTGTAAATATACTCAGTTTTTCATACAGAAATTCGTTAATGATTTGGTACAAGTTATTAAGAAGGTATAAAATTACAAAGCAGATATCTAGATTGTAAAGATACTCTGTAAATAAACAGAAATTATGCGTTAATGATAATTAGATTTTACCTCAAAATTAGAAGAATTTATATAACACATGGTTAACATTTAAATTTCATTGTAAAGACATGCGGGGGTAATCATATTCATTTTATGAATAATATAAAATATTTTGAATGTCTGTAATTGATCTGGATTCTAAACAATGATTTTATGTATGTGTATATATATATATATATATATATATATGTATGTGTATATATATATATATATATATATATATATACATATATGTATATATATATATATATATATATATATATATATATATATATATATATATATATATATATATATATATATATATATATATATATATATATATATATATATATATATATATTATATATATATATATTTATATATATATATATATATATATATATATATATGTGTGTGTGTGTGTGTGTGTGTGTGTCTGTATGTGTATTCTCTGCTTTGATCAAGATCAATAAAAAAAAATTATAAACTGGTATGACCCAAGATACCATATCCTTCAACACATACTGATTAAGCCTATTCTGGGAAGAATGCAGAGGAGCTACCTGCCAATTTAACATATTTCATCAGTTAAACAGTCTCCCTACTAGTTATTTTATCAATACTTTACATTGTGGCTGTAAATCAGTGTTTTTCTTTAATGATTAGAGAGTGCTTATACCTGTTTGATACTCTGCAGGTCACCTCAAAGGCCTGGCTGCTCTGGTCATAGCTATCATTTATTTTGATATTTAATTTTCATAATTGGACACCCCTTTAGAAGGGCATGAAGGCACTCTGATTGGTGGCAACATTACCATATTATTTTGGGGAAGGGACACAGTTGGAAATCTGTGTCAGGCTTTCCCAGAAGTGTTTGGATGTGTGAGATTTAAATTTCCTTTGAGTGTGAGTGTATCAAAAGTCTTAAACTGGGACACATTACTCTGAAGTATGTAATAAGGAGTTACATTAGTGGTGGACAGAAGTATACAGTCCAGTCCCAGATTATTGAGCATGTTGTGCTCTTAGGGAAAATTGTGAAATATTACTCCTGTTTAAGTGACAGTCTCACACTGGAGTCAGTAGTGAGGATTGAAGCTCCTTACTTACTGACCCAGGATAGTAAGGAACATCATATTTTATTGTTGGCAGTCCGGTGGGATATAGCCAGATGTCACAAAAAGTATAAAACATTAACACCCAGTATATACATATCTGCAGATGCACAGGTTAAATGCAATAAATCCTTTGAACTCCAAATAAATATACAATTTGAAATCTGTTATTTCTGTAAAAGAGGAGTTGACACATCAGAATATTTACACATACTACAAAAACCTGTAACTTCATTGATGTAAATCAAGAGATCAAAATACAGTTTATATGCAAGTGTTCTTCAGGAAGGGCACACGAAGAAGTTCTGGGAGAACAAAACATGACAAGTGATGTTTTAATGCATTATGTAAGGACTCTTTAGTTATCAGTGGTACAAGCTGGAAATGGAGAATGTAGAAATGCAAGTACAGTAAATAGAACATTTAACAGTAATATAAAGGCATACAGTATTAGATTATAAAATGTGTAGAAAAAGAAAGAATAAATAATATCAGGTACAAAAGAAACACATTATGTAGGAACATGGAGGGGGGTATTCATGCAATGAGATTTGTCCAAGAAGATATAAAGGTTGTGAGTTATTCAAGAAGTTGAACCACTTTGCAAAAATGTGGAAGTATATAGGGGGATGTATACTGAACAAGATAAAATCCAAAAGAGGCACAGCATATCACTGATAAAGAAGAGGAGGTTCAGAAAACAGATTGCATATAAAATGGCATATGATACAGAATGTGATGAATGGTGAAATGCAGAAACAGAAGACAAAAAGGAAATATTTTAAATGCAATGTGTAAGAAAGGGTTTACCTTTACATGTTCGAAGGTCAAATCTTTGAACCCACTGCCGAGAACTGTAAACCGCAAAATTCCAAAATAACGAAAACCGAAGTGGCGAATTACGAAATGTCGCCCCCTTTTTGACCCATGGTAGCACTTGTTTCAACGGTGGTGAATTTGGAAATGTCGAAATTTATGGAATCGTTATGGAATTTGCATATCTGGTTCGCGGATGTGCATGTACGACCATTTGACTTTCAAACATGTAAAGGTAAACCATAAGAAAGACATTATGGTTAAATCTGAAGTAATTATGGCAATAATTAATAGAAATGCATAAATGTAGAGAACAATATTTTAGTTATATCTCAAACCACATTTAAGAAAGTTGAGGCAAGATTTTCTGTGCCTATATCAGACAAAGTATTATCATTAAAAATGATTTTGCAACAGGAATAAGTGCAAAGAGACAAATACGTGTCATTTTTTATGTTTTAGAAAGTGAAGTATCAATAGTACTAACATATTAAATAGCATTTGAATTAATAAAAACAGTGGAAGCAGAAAATAAAAGAATTATAAAATGCACACAACTAGACTATAGTGACCTACTTGAAATTATAGATAAACTAAGGAGTTATCTAGTAATGCTAGTTACTGACTGCTGTAAAACAACATAGCCATACATCTCCTGCAGTCACTGGCTTCCCACAGCAAGTTATCTTATTTTGATATTTTGTAACACATCTGTCAAACCAACAAAAGCTAGTAATAGCAATCTTGTGTACTTAATAAACCAAGTGGATAATAATAACTCTTACATCGCCTTTAAAATTCAAAAATATCCCTGGTTATAATAAAAGTGTTTCATCAAATAAAGGGCTTCACAATTTCATTAAATATTTTACCACTGACATAGTGACCACGGTTTAGTTAAATCCTACTGGTGGATATTCTCTCCACTAAAATTATCAACATATCCAGCTTTAGGTACCAGTGGCTGCAGCAGGGTGGCCCCCTTAATCACTCAACTGAGTGGGGTGCCCCACAAAAGCTGCTGCTGGCTGAGGAAAAATGAGGGGAAATGTATTAATTTTTTGATTACTCTCTTTAATCTGAAGAGGGCTGTGATATGACCCTGTTATGATAAAGCTGATATTGAACATAAGCACAGTAAGCACTAGAGAGATCAGCAGCCCAGACTGACTGATCTCAGTGCTTACCTTGAATTATAAGAGCTAATGCTTCTGATCTTCAGAGATGGTTTTCTTTTCCAGGAAGTTTTATAAATACTGGCAGAACACCAGATGCAATAACTCTCAACTTTGCTCAAGAATTCTGGGCAAAGCCAAAAATAACAGCTGAATAAAGGTTCAAAATCTGGAGCACATTAGAAATATTACTCTAATTCACTTAAAAAGTTAATTGAATAATACATTTTGCATCAACATACATTTTTTGGACAATAAGAAGTATGAAACTCTGATGTCTGGATTTATTGACTGTCTGTAATCCTGAATGATTTCCCAGCAAATAAAAGTTTTTACGAGGGACAGAACAAAATTATGAGGCAAAATCCAGGACAGTGATAGGTATGCACTACGAGCTAAATAAAAGTGACTTACCCCTGCTGCTATTTGATGACTGTTAAACAACAGTCACTGATCTGGTGTGGCAGTATCAGTGTTATAGTAAAATAAGTGCAAAATTAATATTGCTTTGGTGTGTGTGTGTGTGTGTGTGTGTGTGTGTGTGTGTGTGTGTGTGTGTGTGTGTGTGTGTGTGTGTGTGTGAGAAAATATTACTGATTTTTATCTGTGCAAATGCCCAGTAATGTTGGGACAAATATATTACACTTTTGGGTAGCAGTAAAAAAAATGCAATAAGTTATTGTATTTCAAAAGTAAGGCAAAAAATATATCACAGAACATTCAGACATATAAATCTTCTAGGAGTCTGGTGGACACCACTGCCCATATTGTGTAAATGGATTTTGACTTGTACTTAGTGTTGGCCTTTACTGACAACCACAACCATTCCTAAACCAGCCATGTTCAAATGTGTGTGAGTGTAGAAAGGTTGCTGTAGGTTATATGGGGGTCTGGGAAATATGCGGTTATTACTTCTTTAATTTTAATTGCAGTCATACCTTAGAGGTGTGTACTGGAGGTCATTACAGCTTGTACTAGGGCTGGGGACAGTGTCATCGTTTCTTTTATTTTTCTCACAGACCTTGGAGGTGTACAAAGAAGGCTACTGTAGCCTGTGAAGGGGCAGTGCACTGTCTAGGAATAACAACGTGGAATGCATTTGTTTTGTTATTTTTCCACTTTCCTCACAATTACAAATCCAGCACATATATGGGTGGCTGCCTTTGGGGGTTAGAAGTAAGGAGTGAGGAGGTATGCTATGTACATGTTTGCCAACAGTCCCTTGAAATAAATGACTGTGGTTATTTAAACCTCTGATTTCATCCCAATCTAACTCCAAAGGTATGGACAAGCAGTGACTGTCTTTTTTTTTTTGGGGGGGGGGCTTAGGGAGTCAGGCAGTATTCCCGAATAGGATCTATGTATCCTTGCAACTGCTTTGTTAGTTTAATGTGAGCAACTATTTTCAATATTAATCCTTGGGCACATCGTATATCTTCCTTGAAAAAAATATGGCTGAAATTCTTTTTTTTACTCATGATTTTTGTTTATGCCATCATTAGATGAAAAGGTTGTTAAAATTCTCTAAAATGCATCCCAGAGAATCTGTAACTCTACAGCTTCTGGGTTCAATGGAGTTATTTTCTAAATAGTTATTAGTGTGTTGTCTTGGTCAAGAAAGGTATGTTGAAAGATTGCAAGTACAACTAAACCTGAACAGCAACACTGAATTTCTTTCCTTAATCATGCCATTCATCATTGGATGAAAAGGTTATGTACAAAGAAAAAAAACTTTAAAATGCACTTCAGAGAATATAGAAAGTTATCTCTTCTTGAAAAAGACAAAGAGTAAGGCAAAATGTGAGAAAAGTAAGGGAAAAAGTTATGTGCATGATGTGGGGAGCCTGGGGTGGCCTAAGGATAGCATTGGTGGATGTGTGTTTGTGTGGTGAAACAGTGACAGTGTCTAATGCTCAATTTCACCTAAGTTCAGCACTATACATAGAGTTGTTGTAATATATCATCGTTGCAACTAAATGCTAGTTACTATAAATGTCCCTTTGTGAGATGGCCCAACATAGTGTGGTATACAGGCCTGTTGCAATGTAAGAGCATTGTAGTTACAGATCAGTCTGTATGTACTACTTCTAAAATTTTGCAGCATGAACTAAAAGGTGATTTAAGAGGCGTGGCAGTGACAGATTGATACTTAGACTAGAAATGGCCAGAGGTCCCCCGGCTTAACTAAAAGTAGCCAGGGGGTCCCCAACTTAACATTTGTTGATGGTCCCCAAAATGGTAACACCGACCCTGTAGCCATACAAGAGAAGTTGATATCACTAAAGCTAAAACATACGCAAAAGTTAAAGAAACTGGAAAAAATCATTGGAATAAAAAGATGACAGGCATCATATGAGCAGTATCACCCAAAGTTATACCACCAAAGTCTAAACAACTTAATGAAATATCTGCACTGCTGTTAGATAAGTGAATAAGACAATACTAAGGGAAAAATACATGGCATTATAAAATTAAAGGTCCATGAAAAAACAACAGGCCAGCACACATATGCATGGGGTGCCTAAAAATAAATATATTTTATTTAAACATGAATTAGGCAAAACAGACCAGTTTCAGCCCAAAAGTTATTAAGTCTTCCTCAGTGTAAAAATACAGGCAACAAAGCCATGCTTAATATACATAATAATCATCACATGATACAACAAATGTCCCCCTAATTGGTTGGCTATAGATGCTCATTTAGACCCGGGGGAAATAATCCCCCCAGCTTGATGATTCACTTTTTTCCTTTCTTGTTCAATATATCATGCCAACCAATTTTATTAGCCCAGTCCCCACTTAACCTATCAATAATAATAAACCTGGAAAATGCTGTAGTGTGGGTCAGAGAATGTTTATATAATGCATTACTAGTCTTTTTTTTAATCTGATATCACTAAGGTGTTCAGATAACTTATCCTTGCTTGTCAGGAAGTTTGTCCTATATAGAAAGCGGAACATGTACAGGTTGCCAGGTAAATGACCCAATCGGTTTCACAGTTGGGCAGAAACCTGATATCAAAAACCAGTCCAGTATTTTTACTGGTAAACTGTTTGGACTTGGCCACCCTGGCACAATGAACACAATGACCATATGGATAAAGCCCCTGCAACAAATCCCTATTTAGAGTGGTTTGTGATGGTTCCCCAAAATCAACCCCTGTTTATAATGATTAAAATAAGATCCCATGGTTTACCCATACAATAGGAAAAATGTTATCTATAATTCAGAAAAACTGATAGTCTGTCATCCGCTAGCAATATGTTCCAATGTTTGTAGACAATTATTGATCTTTATGAAGCTGGAAACTGATGGTGTAATGATGAATGTTGTTAGTGCATATGCTCCACAAGTTGGGTGCTCGATGGATGAGAAAGAAACATTTTGGAGTGAGTTGGATGAAGTGGTGATAACTGTACCCAAGGGTGAAAGACTGGTGATTGGAACAGATTTCAATGGGCATGTTGGTGAAGGGAACAGAGGGGATGAGGAAGTGATGGGTAGGTATGGTGTTAAGAAAAAGAATGCAGAAGGTCAGATGATAGTGGATTTTGTGAAAAGGATGGATATGGCTGTGGTGAATATGTATTTTAACAAGAGGGAGGAGCATAGGGTGACATACAAGAGTGGAGGAAGATGCACACAGGTAGATTATATCTTATGTAGAAGGGCCAGTCTGAAGGAGACTGGAGACTGTAAAGTGGTGGCAGGGGAAAGTGTAGTTAGGCAGCACAGGATGGTGTTTTTTAGGATGACACTGGTGATCAAGAAGAGGAGGATGAGTGTGGGGCAGCACCAAGGATCAAATGGTGGAAATTGAAAAAGAGTAATTGTGAGGTGGAGTTCAGGAAGAGTTAAGACAGGCACTGGGTGGCAGTGAAGAGTTACCAAATAGCTGGGTAACTACAGCAGAGCTAGTAAGAGAGATGGCTAGAAAGGTGTTTGGTGTGACATCTGGAAAGAGGAAAGAGGACAAGGAGACCTGGTGGTGAAATGAAGAAGTACAGGAGAGTATACAGAGAAAGAGGCTGGCGAAGAAGAAGTGGGATTGTCAGAGAGATGGAAAAAGTAGACAAGAGTATAAGGAGATGAGGTGCATGGCAAAGAGAGAGGTGGTGAAGGCTAAGGATAAGGTGTATGAAGAGTTGTATGAAAGGTTGGACACTAAGGAGGGAGAAAAGGACATGTACCAATTGGCTAGACATAGGGACCGAGCTAGTAAAGATGTGCAGCAGGTAAAGGTGGTAAAGGATAATGAGGGAAATGTACTCACAAGCGAGGAGAGTGTGTTGAGCAGATGGAAAGAGTATTTTGAGGGGCTGATGAATGAAGAGAATGAGAGGGAGAGAAGGTTGGATGATGTGTGGAGAGTGAATCATGAAGTGCAGTGGATTAGCAAGGAGGAAATAAGGATAGCTATGAGGAAGATGAAGAAGAGAAAGGCTGTTGGTCCAGATGACATACCTGTGGAAGCATGGAGATGTTTAGGTGAAATGGCAGTGGAGTTTTTAACTAGAATGTTTAATGAAATCTTGGAAAGTGATAGGATGCCTGAGGAATGGAGAAAAAGTGTTTTGGTACCGATTTTTAAGAATAAGGGTGATGTGCAGAGCTGTAGTAACTACAGGGGGATTAAACTGATCAGTCACAGCTTGAAGTTATGGGAAAGAGTAGTGGGAGCTAGGTTAAGAAGGGAAGTGATGATTAGTGATCAGCAGTATGACTTCATGCCAGGAAAGAGTGCTACAGATGCAATGTTTGCTCTGAGAGTGTTGATGGAGAAGTACAGAGAAGGTCAGAAGGAGTTGCATTGTGTCTTTGTGGACTTAGAGAAAGCATATGACAGGGTGCCTAGAGAGGAGTTGTGGTATTGTATGAGGAAGTCGGGAGTGTCAGAGAAGTATGTAAGAGTGGTACAGGATATGTATGAGGGTAGTGTGACAGCAGTGAGGTCTGTAGTGGGAGTGACAGATGCATTTAAGGTGGAGGTGGGATTACATCAAGGATCAGCTCTGAGCCCTTTCTTATTTGCAATAGTGATGGACAGGTTGACAGACGAGATCAGACAGGAGTCCCCATGGACTATGATGTTTGCAGATGACATTGTGATCTGTAGTGAGAGTAGAGAACAGATGGAGGAGACCCTGGAGAGGTGGAGATATGCTCTAGAGAGAAGAGGAATGAAGATCAGCAGGACTAAGACAGAATATGTGTGTGTGAATGAGCAGGAGGATAGAGGAATGGTGAGGTGCAGGGAGTAGAGGTGGTGAAGGTGGATGAGTTTAAATACTTGGGATCAACAGTTCAGAGTAATGGTGAGTGTGGAAGAGAGGTGAAGAAGAGAGTACAGGCAGGATGGAGTGGGTGGAGAAGAGTGTCAGGAGTGATTTGTGACAGACGAGTACCAGTAAGAGTGAAAGAGAAGGTCTACAAAAGGGTAGCGATACCAGCTATGTTATATGGGTTGGAGACAGTGGCATTGACAGAAAGGCAGGAGTCAGAGCTTGACGTGGCAGAGTTGAAGATGTTAAGATTTGCACTGGGTGTGACGAGGGTGGATAGGATTAGGAATAAGTATATTAGAGGGTCAGCCCAGGATGGAAGGTTTGGAGACAAAGCCAGAGAGGCAAGATTACGTTGGTTTGGACATGTGCTGAGGAGGGATGCAGAGTATATTGGGAAAAAGATGCTAAGGATGAAGCTGCCAGGTAACAGGAAAATAAGAAGGCCTAAGATAAGGTTTATGGATGTGGTGAGAGAGGGCATGCAGGTGGTTAGTGTGACAGAGCAAGATGCAGAGGACAGGAAGAAATGGAAACAGGTGATCTGCTGTGGTGGCCCCTAACAAGAGCAACGGGAGCTGCCGAAAGAAGAAGAAGATATATACATATATATATATATATATATATATATATATATATATATATATATATATATATATATATATATATATCTACCTGATTACGCCGAAAGTGGAAAACACCGACAACGATATAATCGGCACCGGAAGATTAACAACGGAGAAGACCGACAGTTGAAAACCCCGACGCTGAGAACACCAACATGATAAGGTAAGTGTGCGATAGGGATGGACGTTAGGGTCAGGGAGCGGTAAGGTAAGTGTGTGATAGTGAGGGATGTCAGGGTGTGAGTCAGGTAAGTGTGCGATAGTGATGGACTTTAGGGTTAGGGGCAGATTAAGTGAGTTAGGGTTAGGGTGCGGGTAAGGTAAGTGTGCGATAGTGACGGACCTTAGGGTTAGGGTTTGGGTTAAGGTTAGTGAATAGATAGTTGTGTATGTAAGGTTAAGTGTAGGTTTGTAAGGTGTTTGGTGTGCTTGTGTTGTGTGTGTGTTTTGCGGATAAGGTCTGTGTTTTGTTGATTGTCGGGATTGTGGTTTATCGGGCATGTGAAGTTTCGTGATTGTGAACTTTCTGTTTTGTGGTGTCGGTTATTTTGTTGTCAGTGTTTTGGCGTGTTGGTGTTATCAGGTAGACCCATAGATATATATATATATATATATATATATATATATTGTACATGACAGAACTACCTTAATGTTGAATGTAAAACACTTACAAAATAAGTTCGATCATGCACAATAGCTAAAAGAAAAAAAATGAAAACAATAATATCAGGAAAGGAATACTACTGCCTCTCCTGATATTAAAACTATACCATCCCATGAACACTAGCCTCAGATTTGTCTCAATAGTGGCAAGTTTTAATATCGCTAAGGTGTAGGTCAAGGGATGGAGGAATGAGCAGTGTTAAATTTAGGGTTAGTACCCATTATTAAGGAGGTCAGGGGTGAATGAGTGAGCAGATGTCTGATATAAATAATAGGAAACCTACAAATGCATTAGTGAAACATGGTTCCCGTTTTAAAGTCATCCAAGACATCATCATAGTCTGATGAAGTCTTAGATGGTACAAGACAAAGGTGCTTACTTTTTTAATAAATAGTTTTTGCCATTTCCTGTGTTTAATATAGACATCATGCCTATCATTTACATATATTTATTTATTTGTTTATTGGGAAAGTCAGAGTGGGCATTTACCTACTTTCAGCAGAGGCTCAAGGAGAAAAGCTCCAGCAGCACAATAGCAAGATTATCAAATTTGTATAGACTACAAAGAGTATGACTACGTCAAGGAATACAATTTCAGTCTACATACATAATAAAGAATAATGTTGGTACCCACTATATACAGACAATAGTAATCAAATATGTTGGATTACAATTTAAACAGACATTTATGAGTGGACTGAAAGGAACAAAAGTCACAGAGTTAAGGTTTACTGAAAGAAGGGACAGGATGGGCCAGTGGAAGTACAGTAGATCCTGATATATAAGAGTAGAAATGAGCACTAAGACAGGGAGAAACATGGGCATAACCGTTTTTTCAGTCGAGGTTTAAAGGAATAATAATGAGTTATTAGTCTGATTCTGGAATAGTATTCCAGGATTTGGCAACACAGTGTGAATACAGGCTAGCTCCATTTGATCTTTGAGGTTTGTAAATGGCTAATAGTTACTTGTGAGAAGAACGTGGCTTATGAGATGGAATAAAAATTGTAGTAATGTTTAGGTTGTTTGTGTAAAAGAGGAGTTGCGCAGTAATTTGTGTGTTAACGTTAGTTGATTAAAAGTCAGTAGGGGAGATAGTTCTAGCCAATTGAGAGTTGTTAGAGCAGAGAAATGATGAGAATGGGTGGGGTGGCCAGTGGCAAATTTAGCTATTTGTTTGTTATAGCACTGACTGAGTTTTACTTTAAGGGAAGAGTGAATGTTAGCACAGGAGATGCATACAGAAGAGATGGTAAGAGATAAGTAGCGGCTAGAGTTAATTTAGTGGAGCTGGTGATTAATTTTTTGACCCTATACATCATGCCAAGTTTTTGATGTCGTTATTAATATGCAGGTCAAATTTCAGATTATTGTCAATTGTTATGTGTCGTAGCTTTGTGTGTTTTACAGCATCAATTATAGTGCTGTTAAGAGACATAATTGGGAAGTTAGAATTGTCAGGGGGGATTTGTTTGGGTAGGAATAGTTGACGTTTAGTTTTTTGGGACTCAGTAGGAGATGGTTGATCGTGAGCCAGGAAGCAATGGAACTGAAGGCTTCTTGGATTATATTTTTCAGATGCGTAAGATTGTTAGAGGAGCAGATTAAAGTAGAATCAGCGGCATAATGAATTAGGGCTGCTTGTTTAGTGGAGGTATGAAGATGATTAATAAAAAAATTGAAGAGGAGTGGACCCAGTACTGAGCCTTGATGTACTCCAGTGCTAACTGGTAAATAATAGGAGAAACAGGAATTCCATTTGACTAACTGATGTCTATTAGAGAGATAACTAGCAAATCATTGCAAGGTAGTTTCTGTTAAGCCAGGAAGGGATAGTTGGGACAAGAGTTTGGGGTGGCAGACAAAAGCTTTGAACAGATCTAAAAACAGAGAGCAGATGAAGTTTCCTGTATCACATGCTTTATTTACGGTGTCTGTGAAGGATAGTAGAGCAGTGGTGGTGCTGTGTGCAGGTCTGAATCCATGTTGGGTAAGAGAGAGAAGATTATTGCCGCATAGGTATTTAAGAAGTTTGCGGATGCATTTCTCAAGAATTTTATAATGTTTTAAACTTGGGGTAATAAAGTTGTGAATATTATGTATATACACTATATAAATCATATTGGCATGAAACTTTTAAGAATGGAAGTAATAAACTTGTGAATATTAATATCTCTACTGCAAATGGGGGCTGGTTTATATAGTAAACTTTAGAATGAGTAGCTTTAAAATGACTAATGGTCATTTAGATAGCCACTATAATGTAATCTATCTTCCAATCAATTATTCATTAAATTGAAAAAATAGAAGGCAATTATTTATTAATTATTTCTTTGTCATTGTTTACTGGGAAAGTCTGACTGGGTAATACCCATTTTCAGTGGAGATCCTGGGAGAAAAGTTCCATTTGCTTACATTGCATTATACTAAGTTCCAGTTAAACACACAGTGGTTAGATTTCATAGGTTCATAGGTAGGTACTAGGCTATTGACCCTAGGGCCTATATAAGCCTAGCCAAAAAGGTACCTTGGCTTTCGCCACCCAAGAAATGTATTTTCCTGTCCCCTGTTGAGTAGAGCCACAGAGGTAATCCCCAGGGTGAAGTTCCTATTTCCCATCCAATCATTAAGATTTTTCTTGAAGAGTGCTAATGATGAGCTTTGTTTGATATAGCTAGGTAGTTTGTTCCAGAGTATGGGAAGTCTCTGGAGCAGGAATCTATCCCTCCAGCATGTTCTGTTTATTTTGGTGACAAGGTTTAGGTCCATAGAGTGTGTAGCTCGGAGTGACTGGGATTTCTTTACGTGGAGCATGTCCAACAGCTCTGGGTTTGACATATCTTTGTATGTTAGGCAGAGATCACCTTTGAGTAGGCAATATGCGACGGAGTAAAGCTGGAGTTTTTTGAGACGGTCTGCATAGGGCATCTGTTTGAGGCCAGTAATCCTTTTTGTGAGATATTTTTGCGGTCATTCCAGTTGTTGTAGATGTCTTGTGAGGTACATACCAAAAGGGGCACTGTACTCTATAATGGGTCTAATGAATGACGAGTAGAGGGGAACAATGACCTCTTTTTTCCTGGATGAGAAACCTTTTGTGATGAGGTGTGCCACATAGAAGGACTTCCTGACTTCTGTGGCAATGTGATTATCAAAGGACAGACTACTGTCCACTTGTGTCCCAAGGTCTCTTATCACACTTTCAGTGTTAAGTAGACTACCACCTATGTGATAGCTCATGGGTACAGAGTTTTTACCAAAGGGGATGACAATGAACTTTTTGGCATTGAGCTTCAGGCCATGGCTTTGACACCGGGCATCTGTCTCAGTGAGGTATTTTTGTAGGATGTCCACATCATTATTAGGAGTTTTGATTATGGCTCCTAGTTTGCTGTTATCTGCGAACTTCATTAGCCAAAGACCTTCTGTGTTAGCCTGTACTTCAGAAAAGTAGATACCAAACAGGAGAGGACCCAGGACTGAACCCTGTGGTACTCCACTTGTCACTGGTCTGAAGTCAGATTTGGAGTCTGCTACTTTCACAATGTGGGTTCTGTCAGTGAGACAGTTGGCAACCCATCTTGTGACATAGGGATTTATACCTAGTTTAGTGAGTTTATCTATAATTCCAGAGTGGGGGATGGTGTCAAAAACCTTGGCGAGCTCTAGATAGGCTGTGTGAACCACCTTACCCTCGTCTACGGCTTTGGTGACTGCTTCAAAGAAGTCTATCAAGTTTAGGAGATGTGATCTGCCTTTTACAAACCCGAACTGGGTGAAGACCAGAGTTTGGAGATTACCAATGTCTTTGTTTATAAGTCCCATGATGATACGTTCTATGGCCTTGCAGACCAGGCTCGTTAGGCTAATGGGACGGTAGTTCCCGGGGTCCGTGGTGGCTTCCTCTTTGTGGAGTGGGATAACCATTGCTGTGCGCCATTCAGTGGGCACAAAGCCTGAGGTGAGGCTATGATTGAACATGGTACTTAGGTGGGGTGCCAGTTCATTCTGTAGTTCATGTAGAATGCAGCCTGGGATACTGTCAGGTCCCATGGATGCTGTGTTCTTGGCTTTGGAGAGTGTGGTTTTTACCTGTGCAGCCATGATTACAGGAACTTTGCATTCTTCCGGTATAGAGATGGGCCATTTAGGGGGTGAGACGGGGGTAAAGTTAGCACTGAACCATCAGTGTATATTTAGTGCCATTGTGTTGTAACTCAGAGCAGATCTGAGTGTTGCCATTCAGATTCCTGACATAGCTATAGAATGCTTTATGGTTGTCTTTAGAATCAGTGGCGATTTTGTTTTCGTAACTAGTTTTAGAGGATTTTATAAGATTTCAGCTTCTTACTGAGGCTGACCAGGGAGTTCCTCCAATCATGGGATTTTACTCTTTTTGCAACAGTTTCTTTCTTCTGCTGTAGAGTTTGTTTATGGCAGGGGACCACCAGATTGGCTTCCTTTTTTTGGAGAATAGCATCTTGGTTCTGTTAGGGTTAGCACAATCCATGCACTCGTATAAGTGCTTATAAAGTGCATTTGTGTAGGATTCAGCAGTTGTACCTCTATTGTCCGTCTGCATGGGTGTCGTGAAGTTTGCCACTTCTGTATTAAGAAGCGTGAAGTTGGCTTTGGAGAAATTTTTTATGGTAGTTTCCCTAATGGGGGTGGGGCGGGATGTGGATGTCTAAGATAATTAGCTTGTGGTCGGATCTGACTAATGAGGAATTGACCTCTGGTGTGGAACACTGGTTGTCCATGTTGGTAATGACCAGGTCTAGGATATTGCTGTCCCTGGTGGGGGTGTGGATAAGTTGATCCAAGGCATTGGAATTTATGAATTCCAGAAAACGTTGAGCAAAAGATTTGGTACATGAGTAGTTTTTCCCAGTTAATGGTGGGGTAGTTGAAATCGCCCATTATTAGGGTGTTGGGTTGTACCCTAATATTTTCCAGTAAATCAAGAAATGAGGAGTGGAAATCGTGGGGCATGGTGGGGATCTGTAGCAAGTTACAATTTGGATTGCGGTTTTGCCCAGAGTTAGTTGCACTTGGATAATCTTGGATGCAATATACTGAGCAACTAGCCTGGAGGTGTGGCTATCGTTAATGAATATGGACACGCCTCCGCCTTTAGTGTTTCAGTCCAGGTTAGGTGGCCGAAAGGTGTGGTATGAATT
The DNA here is from genome assembly GCF_019279795.1 of Protopterus annectens. NCBI lineage: Eukaryota > Metazoa > Chordata > Ceratodontiformes > Protopteridae > Protopterus > Protopterus annectens. The sequence goes on along the minus strand of NC_056738.1, from coordinate 550,712,326 downwards.
ATAGCCTGGTAATATAGGGGTGCTCTCTGGAGCCTTGAACCAGGTCTCTGTCACTGCACAGATGTCGATGTTCTCCATTTTAAGGAGTGCCTCGAGTGAATGCATTTTGAGGTTTAGACTTCTAGCATTGAGTAGCATTACCCTCCAATTTTGCTTGCTTGTACCTGTTATGGTGGTGAATTTGTCATTTGAACCTTGCCTAAAAAAGGCACTACAGGGGTGGCAAGAGCCTTGGTCAGTATCCAGAACCCCAAGGGCAACAGGTGCAGGCCATCTCTGGCAAAGCCTTTCTATTTACATTTGTATATAAACAGCAGTTACATTTATACATTCTAAGATTTTACAGAGAAGGAGGTTACTAAAGAGAAAGACCACATGCAACTTAGAGGATTGTATAGGCACAGTTATGTATAAAATTTATTTCGCATTTAAGTGAGAGGATGAGTGTATTCTGTTTAAAGAGAGCATTTGCAGAGTATCATATGGTGAACACAAAATCTCAGCCTTGAGATGAGCATGTACAGAACCAGGACTGGTTAAGATGTTGTTTAAGCAGTGATTTAAAACAACTGAGTTTGTTGGAGAGTTTTTTTTTTGTGTGTGTGTGTGGGGATATTATTCCAGAGTTTAGTAAATGTACTGGGAGTAGAGCAAGTCTCCTGCAACATTATTGACCTATTTGTAAGTAATAAACATTTTTTTTTACAAGAGAAAAGGTAAATTGCTGGACAGTAAGTGAGTAATAAGTTATGTAGTGGAAGGCATTTTTACGGATGATGAATAAGTTTGTGTGCTGGAATGCATTGTGAATATGTTAGGTAGTTGTGTAGTTCAAACCAGTTTAATTACTTTAAACTATGATAATGGTGATTCCTATGGGGGAGACTGGTGGCAACTTTAGCTATTTTATTGTAGCAGGAGGCAATTTCTTTCTTTGAGTATTGTTTAAGTTTGTTAGGATAGCAGCAGTATATAAAAGTTGGCAATAAGAACGCGGTGGCTACAGTTTTTCTTGCCATATTTGTAAGTAATCCATTGATCTTTAAAGGAACTCTAGCTTCTGGTGAGTACATTTAAAGCTGTGCAGTATGTTGTGTCTTTCGGCTTTTCCCGGTTAGGGGTCGCCACAGCGGAGCTCCGGTCCGCTAATGATTGGTAGTTCAGTATATGCTGGTCATATTTGAGAGTGTAATCCATTATAACAACTAGAGGTTTACTGTGAACAGCAGTTTGAATTATAGTATTATCTGCTGACGTTATAGTAAAAAATTGCTATTGAATTTGGCAACATTTTGAGGTAAAAAGCATTAACTTAGTTTTTGGGTTGAGTAGGAGGTTTCATTATTTGATCCAGGTTTCTACAGAGGAGAAAAATGTGGAGTTAATGTCTTGAAGCTTATTTATTGTTGAAGCCACACATATTAATGTTGTCGTCTGCATACTGAATTAAACTAGCATGGTGAGTGGAGGTGTGGAGGTCATTGATAAATATTTTAAATAGGACAGGACCCAGGATAGATCCCAGAGGGACACCTGTAGCAACTGTTTGAAAGGATGAGTGCCAAAAGTGAAAACAAACTCATAAACTGAATAAAAAACGAAGTAGTGAACTAGTCTCCCAGACATACTCCAACAGAGTTCCCAGAATGACTGAAGGAAGCAGTGGAACAATAAAAATCATTTTATTAAGCAATAAAAACTGATAAAATAACTGCTAAGCTCTTTCGTTTAATAAAGTATTAAACTTCATCAGACACCATGTTCTTTACATCACTTCCTTCTATACTCAAATAGTTCAAATTCATTGGATGAAAAAAAATGCAAATCAATCAATAAACCCACCACCATAGCCTGCCTAAAAGGTACCACATACACCATAAAACCCAAAGAATTGTATATGTGTACATGTGTGTGCTACGTTTGTTGTCATTTAACAGCTTGTTGCCTTCCAAATAGGTAACTAAGAAAGTACAACGAATATAAAACCTCTGAATATTGTTGAGTTCGGTAGAAAATGCAGTCATCGTAGAATGTTGACTATCCTTCTGGATTTCCACCTCTGGATGTAAAGTTAACTCAAGCAGGACTTCTTAGGAAAAACTAGCCATTCAAAAAAAACAAACAAAACCTCTGAAATGGCACACAGTGCAACAACTAAAACCAACTAAAAAACACTGTGAGAAGAAAACCAGAGAAGACACACTGAAATAGCTTTAGCATAAAAAATCCTTTAATGTCCGCTTTCGTCTAGCAGACGTCTTCAGAAAAGATAATGTTACACTCACAACACAGCATATTTATATCAGAACAGTTAAAAATATTTACAGCAATTAAAATAGTTAATACACCCTAATTAAACAATTAATTAACTCCCAAAAGTTACAGACTTGAAACTCTGACTATAAATTTTAAGAAAGCTTATTACCTAAAAACATTTTATATTAACACTATCATTCAAACCAGGTGGATTGTCCATATTTAATCTGAGTTGCCACAGAGTTTCTTTCCTTTCAACTCTCTTTTTATTATTACCACCTCTCAAATCATTTTTTACATGTTCAAGCACAGAAAAAGTAAACTCTTTACTTAGTGAACAACTAAGTGTATGTCTATATAAGGTGTTGTTAGTGTATTTGCATTTGATAGCATAAATGTGTTCTTTAATACGTGCATTTAATTGCCTAGTAGTCATGCCAATGTAGAATGCTGAGCATCCTCAACGCAAAGCAATATACACAACATTAGAGCTCTGGCATGTAAACCTTCCTGGTATCATAATAGTTTGACTACAGTGCGACAAAAATATGGTCCTTCATGAACATATCTACAAACTTTATGTTCAAGGACTAAATGGTGGGAGAGCCTGAGAATACATGGGTTGGGATAACATACGTGTAGGGCCCCTAACACTCGGGAGAGAGCAATGTGTAGAGGTGTGTCATGGCTGCGATAGTAACTGGACAATGGATGGTATGCGTGTATGTTGAACTCGGGTGGGGTGGAGGAACTATAGGTATGAAATTATGGATCCAGGCATGCCAGGGTTGGATGGGCTGGTTCTAATTGGACCGCCTCGTGAAGGTCAGCGAGTTCATTATAAGTATATATGCATACACACAAGCAGACATCTATCTGTAGAAGTACATACTCTGTAACACATTCATTCCATTTGCAGACATAAATAACATGAATGTGCCCTTACAAACCTCGACTGTAGATAGAATAATAGGTTGTGTGGGAAGGGACGAAACTGCTAAAATGCAGGAGTGTATACAATGTCTGAAGTCAGTGCTGTGCTGAAAATATCAAATGTGAGGACTTTCTCACACATGGAATCATTCCTGTGATCTGCCTGCTATGGCAATGCCAATTACTAAACCGGTCTATTTGTAAAAGAAATACGCCAAACATGTACATAATTAGGCTCTCATGTGTAACGTGTGCATTACCATATCGTCATACTTATTAATTTATTGTAGTGTCATGTTAATGGGAATAAGGATGTAATGAAGTATAGAGTCTAATCTTGACATAAAGACATGTGTGTCCCATGTAGGACAACCAAAAAATTGCGAATAGTGTCCTTTTGGTCGCTCATGTCACCAATGTTTGTGGACTAAAAGTTTGGGAGTTAGGAGGATACTTGGAGTGAGTCAACCGATGGGATGGGTCAACAGGAGTAGGGAGTGGGCAATGTGTAGTGGTGTGGATACACCGCAAATCCAACTGTAGAATGGATGACTACAGTGTTACGGAGGCATTGGGGTGGTGTTTGGGGAAGCAGAAGTCATGGATATATGGGTATATATGCAAATGAAGCAGCACAGCAATAGTGTATTGGTTAGAGCAAGCGCCTAACGAACAGACATTCCCGTTCCGAATCCCACTGCATCAAATACCATTTACCATCGCTAATCTGTACAAGAACATATTTCGACATCTGTCCGCTGTATAACCTGCAAAATGACAATTAAAACTGAACTGGAGTGAAATGTCCGTGTCATAATGAATAAGGCACTAGTAAGCAGGTTTAAGCATATATAAACACCAGTAAGAGTGTGTAAGTGCATTTGCGCAGGGTATGCATTGCATTACAGACACACACACACACACACACACACACACATATATAACTATATATATATATATATATATATATATATATATATATATATATATATATATATATATATATGGATCTAGGACAGTTGATCGAAAGACCAACTGTCCGAATCCAACCCTACCGAACAGTCTGAATCCAACCTATATGGATCTAGAACAGTTGATCGAAAGACCAGCTGTCCGAATCCAACCCTACCGAACAGTCTGAATTTAACCCTACTGAACACCGTTTACCAAAACTGCTTTCACCGAAAAAGCAGTTTCGGTAAACGGAAGGTAAAACACACACACAAACAAAAACAAAAAAAATACACACACCATGTTTACGCAGGGGGGCTTTGCCCCCCTGCACCCCCACACCCCCCTACTTTTATATTCTCACTCCAAGATCGCAGTACAGTGGGGAAAAATGAATATTCCCTTATCCCCACTGTAGTCCGATCTTGCCCACTACCACTCCCCCCCGATTCCATGTACTTTTATGAAAGTTTCGCGAAAGCACTTTTTTCGATAAAAAGTACTTTCGCGAAACTGTGACAACCCATTTCACTTTCAGTAGACTGTCCTAGACCCATATATCTATATATCTATATATATATATATATATATATATATATATAAAAAAAACACTATGTATGTATATATATATATATATATATATATATATATATATATATGTGTGTGTGTGTGTGTGTGTGTGTGTGTGTGTGTGTGCGTAGATATACACAGATATACAGCTATGATATATATATATACATATATATATATATATATATATATATATATATATATTTATATATATATATATATATATATATATATATGTGTGTGTGTGTGTGTGTGTGTGTGTGTGTGTGTGCATAGATATACACAGATATACAGCTATGATAGGAAACAGCACACAAGAATAACATATGTTCACAGGCTATGCCAATGGAAGTGAGGGGCACAAGCAAGAAACATGAAACACGTAGCATGTCCTTCCACCCCCCCCCCCCCAGCCGGACATGGGAAACATACACAGAAACCCACAAACAATGTAAATAGTCCTCTCCCCAGACCACAGGCAGGATACAACCAGGGGAGGTACACAGTGCACCCGTGAAATCTAATTTTGGAACACAGACAGGAGCGTCCTTTGCGGGACAACCCAAAAATTGACAAGACCAAAAGAAGGTGATATGCCGAACATTCTGGCTGGGGTGTGTACATACTCGGAATACAAGGGTGGGAAAGCATGATGACCCATGGGTCGAGAGAATTGTATGACATGGGTCCCGTGAAGTGGAGAGTGGGCAACGTGTAGTAGTGTGTTCAGAACAGACCAGGACCCAGAGTAAAAATGGGTGCTGTAGAGGATGTGCAGGTGGGGGAACTATGGGTAGCTAGTTATGGGTCTAGGTGTGCAGGTGTTGGCTGATGTGGGCCTATATGGACAGCCTCAGGGATGTAAGCAAATGTCTTCATTGGGCAGAGGCGTCACCCATCGAGCAGCCACACCCACTACATGTCCCACTGCAGCAAAGTGTAATCTATATGGCAAGGAACGGCAAAAACAGATGTAGATGTATATATGTAGATATATATAGGTATGTGTGTGTATATCTACCCACAATGACACAGAGATAAACCTCTCCCTCTCCGTAGTACAAATGTATACATACAGAGACAGAATACATATACATACCCACATATAGATATATACATATGCAGACATCCATAGACCCATATGTTGTTAGATATATATATATAGACAGCAATATATAAATATATACATGTATGCATACATATACAGATATATCTGTATATAGTAATGTGTGTATATATATATATATATATATATATATATATATATATATATATATATATGTGACTGTAAATATACACATGTATATAGCTAGGATATGATACAGCAGTTACGAATTACATATGTTCACAGGCCATGCATATGAGGGTGAGGCGTCCAATAAACAAATGTGTAACATGTAGCAGCAACCCCCCCAGCTAGGCCGGTGAGACATACAGACACGCAATAAAAGTAAACACACCACTGCTTCCCAGACCACAGGCAGGATACTACCAGTGGGAGAAACCTGCCAGGTCTAATCTTGAAACAAAGACATCAATGTCCCTTGTGGGACACCATAAAATGACTGATCATCAGAGCCAGTCCCTGTGATGATTCATCAAACCAAGCTGTAGACGTACACGGACCAGTAGGTTGTGCAAGCCTGATAACCCATGGGTTGACACAACGTACGACATGTGTCCCGACACGTGGAGAGTGGGCAGTGTGTAATGGTGTGTTTATACCCCACCTGCACCCAGAGTAAGGATGAGTGCTGTAGAGGAGGGGCAAGTGCGGGAACTATGGGTATGCAATTATGGGCCTAGGCGTGCAGGTGTTGGCTGGCGCAGTCGTATTAGGACTGCCCCGGGGATGTAAGTAATATTCCGAAATGGACATTGCTTACGCCCATACCTCTCAACCCCTAAGAGCAAATACATTGGACAGGACATAAACCATTTGGGGAACAAATAGGGACCATACCTCTCAACTGTCCCCAATTTCCAGTCGTATTAGGACCGCCCCGGGGATGTAAGTAATATTCAGAAATGGGCATAGATTACACCCATACCTCTCAACCCCTAAGAGCAAATACATTGGACAGGACATAAACCATTGGGGGAACAAATAGGGACCATACCTCTCAACTGTCCCTGATTTCCAGGGACATCCCTGATTTTGACTCAAATTCTAACTCTGTCCCACTAAATCCCTCATAAAACTAGTGACTTTTGGAGGAAAGGTGGTGAATTACACGTAATGAATATTGACAACAATTAAGAGTTATAAACATCATTTACCTCAGAAAATGTATATTAATTCATATGCTCTGAGTCTGTCAATGTGTCATGTTAATAGCACTAATATTATAAATGTGTCCCTGATATTGTCATCATGTGTGCCTGATTCAGTTGATATTTGTCTCCAATCGTTTGAGAGGTCTGATAGGGACAGAAAGCACATATTCCACTTACAACCTTAGAAAGATGATAGAATAATAGGTATGCAGTAGCATGACTCGGCTGAAGGATGTGGGTTCCAAAACCCAATTACTTCTTTGCATTGAAGAGTGTCAGCTCCCATGTATTAGCCAGACAGGTGCAGATTGTAAGAGGAATACACCAATAGTATGAATCAAACTCTGGACAGGCCACGGATTGCGTACAGTCGAACGGCATGCTTTCGCCTAATGGGCAGCCATTCCCGATACTGTAGGAATGTAATCCGATGTACTAGGCATCACAAGGTAATATCGTAGTCCTCATTCCCACCCAGTGAGTGTCAGATGCAAACACCAAATGCAGTGCATTTGCAAGTGCGGGAGCAAGCGGGTGTAAGCCTGTTTGGCCGCCGGTATGCGAGTATCACACTGGTGCAGCAATGCAGAGGCTGAGTGTAAGAAACTGTAACCGGAGGTTAGCATTGCTTAGCTCCACGCAAACCCACACACACAATCTCACAACTGCTTTAATGTGCCTTAATCACTCCATATCCAACGGCCTTGTTCTGCCCAGCAACAAAATAAATGGCCTCTACAAGTCTTGAAACCAGGACCCTGCACACCACAGCCAATGTGATTTACCACTAAGCCATGGCAGATATACAGACTTCGGATGTTATCACAAACATATCATCCAGCACAGACATTCAACAATATAGGAAATGTATTCCATCATGCAGATGTGTGTGTGTGTGTGTGTGTGTGTGTGTGTGTGTGTGTGTGTGTGTGTGTGTGTGTGTGTGTGTGTGTGTGTGTGTGTGTGTGTGTGTGTGTGTCTTTATGTCCAGATATATCTATCTATCTATATATATATATATATATATATATATATATATATATATCAAGAACATCCTATGTGACAACAAAGCATTAAAAAGGAATGAAAAGGGAAACAACAGCAATGCCTGTATTATGTAGTGGTGTTGGCCTATGTAATATCAAGACTCCCTCAGACAGACATGTGTCATTAATACATGCAAACATTTGTACATTGGCCAAATACATCACTCTGTGCATTTTATTTACAGTAACACAACAATTCCTGTCCAATCATTATGTGAGAACAGTACACTTGCAAGGTGCTGTATGTGACATCGTCATCATGAAAAAGGTAAATGGGGTAACCATAGAGGGACCGGTAGTGTTGTGTGTACAATGGGGTCATCAGCATCACATGTACCTGGAACCTTTAGGAGTCGTGTGCATACCAGGATCGTGTGCCTGAGGGAGAGGTGTGAGGACAACTGGAGTATGTTGTGATGCACATTAAAAAGGTTACATGTGTCCAGTGGACACGTGTGTGAAATGGACAGCTATGTATGGGGCAAATGTTGTTCTAGGAACAGATTGGTCTTTTCTTTCCATAGAGTGAGAGTGGGATGTGGGGGAAGGAGAGTAGATATGCTCGTGGAGGATAGGTTGGGTAAGATGACAGACAAGACAGCATACAGAGTTGGTATATGACACATGTGGGGGGATACACCTTGGACAGGGAGGGGTGTTCAGCAGTCACAAGCCCATGAGCCCCCATATGGAAACAGTGGGACGGAGGTCCCCAGCCATGGGCAGCCACCACTGCACCAAAACAGCCGCAAAGGTGGCTTTGCTGGGGGCTATCTAGGAGGGGCAGGCACACCCTCTAAATGTGACACTCTGCCCTCGAGCTGGTGTATCTGGCCTCGAAACCCCTTATTGAGCCCCCTATGCACCATGTCCGGGACTGTATGGCAGCAGACAAGTTCCTGTCTGGACCTGCTCCCAGTGGGGACAAGCCCCATCCTCGGTGGCAGTTCCACCAGAAGGTGGTGCAGAGCCAACAGAGGTGGAGGTCCAAGGCTTGGCCCCAGATGTGCTGGTGGCCGGTGCCATGGCCAGCTGAAGTGGGACAGGAGGTTCTGCCAGGACCTCCAAACCCATACAGCCTATGGTGTTGCAGTTTTAACACAGATATGGCTTACTAATAGTCAACAGCATTCAGGATTACTTATAACAGCATGCATAGATATAGGTTCATGGGTTCATACTAGGCTATCTGCCCTAGGGCATTTATAAGCCTAGCCAGAATGTGTTTGGCTTTCGCCACCCATTTTAAATTTATTTTGCTATGCCGTTTTTCGAGGTTAGTATACTGTGCCTCTGACTAACAGTGACACAGAAGTGATACCCGGGGTAAACCTACGATCTCCCATCCACTCATCAAGATTTCTCTTGAAGAGAGTCAATGAGGAACAATGCCTAACCTGGACTGGGATTTTATGCCAGAGTGAAGGGAGCCTCTGGGTTATGAATCTGTCCCTCCAGCATGTCCTATTTATTTCGGTGCTTAGGTTCAAGTCTCGAGCGTGCTCGATGGGATTTGGATTTTCTGAGGTGCAGCATGTCCATTAATTCCGGGTTGGACATGGCTTTTTACGTCAGGCACAGATCGCCTCTGAACAGGCGGTATGCCACTGAGTAGAGCTGGAGTTTCTTTAACCGGGCAGCATATGGCATCTGTTTGAGCCCTTTGATCCTCTTGGTGAGGTACTTTTGGGGTCTTTCCAGTTGCTGCAGGTGTCTGGTAAGGTACATCCCAAAAGGGGCATTGTACTCAATTATGGGCCTGATGAGGGATGAGTAAAGAGGCATGATGACCTCCCCTGATCTAGATGTGAATCCCTTCATGATTAGGTGGGCTATATAAAATGTTTTTCTAACCACTTTGGCCACGTGGTTGTCAAATGAGAGATTGCTATCAACTTCGGTCCCCAGGTCCCTAATTACTTCTTCTGTACTTAATGGATTACCACCTGTGTGGTAATTTGTGGGCACTTTGTTTTTGACAAAGGGGATAACTATACACTTTTTGGCATTTAGCTTGAGGCCATGGCTCTGGCACCAGTTGTCTGTTTCTATGAGACCCTTTTGGAGGATGCTTGTGTCGGCTGGAGAGTCGATTATGGCGCCCAGTTTGCAGTCATCTGTGAACTTGGTCAGCCACAGTCCTTCCGTGTTGGCCTGTACCTCCGAGAAATATATACCGAACAAGAGAGGTCCCAGGACTGAGCCTTGTGGGACACCACTTGTAACTGGTTTGGAGTCTGACATGGCTCCAGCAATTCTAACCATGTGGGTTCTGTCCTTGAGCCAGTTTTTAATCCATCTAGTGACATAGGGGTTTATATTTAAGCTGGTGAGCTTATCTATAATGCCCGAGTGGGGTATTGTATCGAAGGCTTTTGCGAGGTCCATGTAGGCTGTGTGGACCACCTTCCCCTCGTCAATCGCCTTGGTGACTGTTTCAAACAAATCAACCAGGTTTAAGAGGCAGGATCTGCCCTTAACAAAGCCGAACTGGGTAGGATCCAGTGTCTGTAGGTCCCCAATATCTTTATTTATGAGGTCCATGATGATCGTTTCCATAGCTTTGCAGACCAAGCTAGTCAGGCTTATGGGGCGATAGTTTCCAGGATCCGTTGAGGCACCACCTTTATGGAGAGGGACCACTGTTGCTGTACGCCACTCTTTGGGCACATATCCTGTAGTAAGGCTGAGATTGAACAGTAGTTTTATGTTTGGGTTTAGCTCTTCTTGAGTTTATGTAGGGCCAGCCTGGGACACCGTCTGGTCCCATTGATGCTGTGTTTTTGCTTTGGAGAGGCGGCTCTTACCTGAGCATCTGAGATGTCAGGGGCAGCACTCTGCTGGGATAGATATTTGCCCTTTTGGTGGGAGGGGAGAAGTTTGCTGAACCTGTCAGCTAGGATGTTGGCAATGTCTGTGGGTTCAGTGTATTTTTGTCATTTTGGACTAATTCTGAGCATATCTGGGAATTACCACCCAGGTTCCTAACATAACTAAAGAAAGCCTTGTGATTATCCTTAGTGTCCAGTGCAATTTTTCTCTCGAAGCTGGCCTTAGACAATTTTATGAGTGCCCGTAGTTTTTTGCTAATACTGATCAGTGATGCCTTCCCTTTTGGGAATTTTGCTCTATCATTTAGTAGCTTCCTCCTTTATTGTATAGTTTGTTTATGGCTGGGGTCCACCAGACAGGACATCTGCCTTTGGAGGATTGGGTCTTGGTTTTATTTGGGATCGCATGATCCATGCATTCCTGAAGGTGTTCATAGAATGCGTTTATAAAGGATTCTGCGGTCTGGGCAGATTTTCCACAGCCCGGGGCTTTGAAGGATTCCACCTCGGTTTTGAGGAGTGTGAAATTTGCTTTAGAGAAGTTTTTCACTGTGGTTTTCTGGGCAGGGGGTGGGGTCGGGATGTGAATATCCAGTGAGATTAGTTTATGGTCTGATCTTACCAGTGAGGGATACACTTCTGGTCTGGAGCATAGAGTCCCCATGTTGGTGATGATTAGGTCCAGTATGTTTTTCCCCTCTTGTCGGAGTGGTAACAAGTTGTTCCATAGCATTTGAGTTTATAAATTCTAGGAATCTTTGGGCTAGGGTGTTGGAGCTAGAGTAATTCTCCCAGTCTATGTTTGGGTAGTTGAAGTCACCCAATATAATGGTGTTTGGAGAGACCTTCATATTTTCCAGTGTTCTCAGGAAGGCCGAGTGGGGTTCCTGGGTTTGGGAGGGTGGTCTGTAGCAGGCTATAAACTGGAAGGCAGTTTTACCCACTGTTAGTTGCACATGGATAGTCTCTGATGCTTCGTGCTTTGCCACCAACCTGGAGGTGTGGGTATCTTTGATGAATATCGATACTCCCCCTCCTTTTGTGGTTCGGTCCAAGTTTTGGGGCCGAAAAGCATGGTATGAGGTATAACCTGGTAGTGCTGGGGTGCTCTCGGAGCCCTGAACCAGGTTTCTGTTACTGCACAGATATCGATGTTCTCCATGCTAAGGAGAGTTTGAGTGCATGTATCTTGAGGTTTAGACTTCTGGCGTTGAGTAGCATTACTCTTAGTTTCTTATCCCTTGTGATACCTATGGAGGTGGGTTTGTCTTTTGAGCCTTGCCTAAAAAGTCACTATGGGGGTAGCAAGAGCCTTTGCCATTTTCCGATAGCCCAGGGTGACAGGTGCAAGCCGTCCCTAGCGAAGCATTGTGGCTTGTCGAGCATATCATCCCAAGCTGACAGGCATTGGATCCCCTTTGAATGACACCAGTACTTAAGCCAATTGTTGAAATTGATCATCTTGTCTTCATATTGTGGCATCATTCTTGGTGAGGGTAAGATGCTACTCAAGGTCAGGGTCATACCAGCCTGGGCTACATGCTCAGAGAGCTCCTTTATGTCTCTTTTCATGTAGTCCAGGGAGGTACATCTCAGGTCATTCACACCAGCATGGACAATGACTGAGTCATATTTGTACTTGCCTTGGAGTGACCTGAGTGCTTGTGTTATGTGGCGGATCCTAGCCCAACAGGCTGCTCACCGTGACCCTCTCCTTGTTCAGCCTGGTGAGTGGGACGTCAGTGTGCCTGATGATAGAGTCACCTATTACAAGTGTATCAGGTGTGTTGTTTAGTCTTAAGTGCTGTGACTGTTCGGCACACTGGCTTTGTGAGATATGTGTTGCACGTGTTTTGTTTTGGGGTAGCGGTTGCTTGGGTGTCTGCTTTGGAGGTCTCTGCTGCTTAGGCAGATCTTTATTTAGAGCCTCCAAGTATGTTTATGTGTTTGGTTTGCTGTCGTGGTAGGTCTATGTGAGACTGGAATTGTAGTGAGTGTGGTTTCCTTCTCCTCCTGACTGGTTATGCCAGTACTGAGTTGAGAGAGCTTAGCCACCAGTTTGGCTATATGGTTGCATCTCTCACAGGTGTTGGAATTTGTTGGGAGGAGGAGAGGGTTGTCTGTGTACATGAGGCAGTTGTAACATTGCCTCAAGATTCCCAGATTCACCAGCTGGACCGGAGAGGAGATTGACAACTGACCCTTGGACATGCTAGAATACTATTGGGAATTCCTTAATAATTGAAAACAAGGGCCAGTGGGGAGTGAGGGTGTAGTGCTTTTAATTTTTAGTGCTGACTTATATAATTGCTTTAGTGAGCAAGTGCCAGGTAACTTAAGTGCAATGTGTTACAGGTAACTTAAATGCAAAAACGACAAACAGTAACTTTCTTTCAAGTGAAACAAGGAAATAAGTACAGTAAGCAATGCAGATATCACTAGTGATCCACAGAAGCGCTGAGAAGCCGCGTATTAGGTGGAATTAGTGTTCCAGGGAAATAACAAGCAAACAAACAACAAGCATATAAACAAAGCTAGATTCAGCAGGCCTGGATCTAGTCTATGCTACAGCAAACAAGGTGTACCAATGACCATCAACCCAACACAACAGACGATATACATTTGCAGAGGGAGCACAACACATGCATATATACTGCATGACATCTGTACAAAGTGTAGAAGACTTGTGACTGCAGCTATGAACAGTGGCCCATTATTGGCATGTCACTGTGAGAACCTCAGACAGTGACTGTCATACCACTGTTTCATTTGACATATGTCTAATCAAGGATGCGATGGCAGTAACTCTCATCACTATCACCATGTACTGACTGCAATCCTCACACTATGCTTCTGCAGGTCACAGATGTGTGTTCAGTGAGTAACTCAGGAAACAAATGGTTCCACACACTGACCAGTCCACAGATGGCCCTACAGATTGGGGTTCCCTCACAAACAGAGCACTGTCTTGTCAGTTTTAAAACATGCCAAATAGCCATTACCACACACAATGTGTTAAACGGCAGTAGTCTCAATGAAGCATAGCTACACTTACATGCTGTAGTCATGTCTGGCATGTCACCCTCCTGTCTTTAGGCTATTTTCCACTGTGTATGTTCTTTGAGGAATATCCAGATATCATCTGTGATGCCGTTTACCAAACACCAGATCCAGGTTCCACTCACAGCGACTGTCATGGGCAAACATTAACATGATGTTCCTAGATATTGTACTGTGTTTCCATGCAATTGGCTATGGGAACATCACCACAGCTGTTCCACATGCAATCAGCTAGAGGAGGACTGCAATAGGTGCAGTGGCCATCACCTGATCATGACCATCACTCACAAAACACAAGCTGCAGCTGAGCAGGTGTACAATTCCACATCCACCAGAGAGTGTGGGAGGGACAGACATCAGAGAAGGGCTTGGAGACTACAACCTAAGCATTGTCTGTCACACACCTACCAGTACAGGGGTTCAAACCCCTGAATGTCTAGGCATTACTATTACAAATGCATGCAGTTACTCCATGTGCCACACAGCTGACATGTTGGTGTGCTGTAAGAACATATATGTGTGCGCTGGTGAGCGACATCTGCAACAGAGATATAGTAGACATACATTAGATGTAGCACACATGGCTGTCCACATGAACAGATGTCAATGTCAACACAACCACACTCTCTAAGGGACTCAGACACATTGACACACTTTGCCAGGCCCACAAATACACTTTCTAACTACTTAGTTTGTCACACTGCAGTAATGCAGAAGTACTACATTCACCACAGGGGATATCTGGAGGTTCTATGGGCTAGGGCATGTGAATGTGTCTGACATCAGTTGGTATGCCAATGGGAGTTATACTGGGTGTGACTGTGGTTGGGAGCATCATACCCCACACGCAGACACAAGGTGCCAGTACTGACATGCATGTGTGTGCATTGCTTCATGGGTGTGTAGTGGTTGGCTGTGCAAGATGGCTGTATAAGGCTGGCTGAGGGATAATCCTTGGCATCACACCACCCCGACAATGGTATGCAGTGTGGTTCAGGGGTGTAGTGTCTACAATGTCCTACACAGATGGGTATTGTATGAACTGTCCTGTCATCCTGGTTACCATTGTGTATGGCCATTGCTTTGCAATGCATGCCATGTCTGTGTTTGATAGTCCTTGACATGGACATTGCCCGGGATGTGCACGTCCCACAATAATGTACAGTGACATGTACAAGTGTACCTGGTTTGGCTAGCACATGTTGTGTACACGGACTGTTATCCTCAGATATGCCATTACTGGCCTGGTGTGGCAGGACCTGCTTATGGACAGCAGGTTGACCCTGCACCTGAATTGATAGCATGATACAGGTATTCCCTGGTGTCAGTGGCATCTGTCCATACAAGGCATGTGTGTAAGGCATTGTATGGCCTTTGTGGATCACATCTGATGGCACCACATATGTTGCAGGAATCCAGTGGGGAACATAGTGAAGGCACATTGTCTGCAATTATGTGCTTATTGTACTGCTGGACAGGGTGCCATGCCCTCTGCAGCCCACTGCAATCACACCATGCCTACTATCTGTCATCAATGTGCAGGGTACTAGCACCATAGCGGGATATTCTAGGCAAGTGTGTTTGTGTATGACACATGGGTTCAGATCATATTCCGGGTAATAGTAGGGTTGCATACTTTGTTCACCAGGCCTTTTGCCAGATGCAGGGGTATGGCTTGCCAACACAGTCCCTTGGCTGATTGACATCTGCACTCATTGTGAGGTGGACATTGTGACATATAATACGGACACCATATAGGAAAACTACAAAATCCGCTCCCTAACATGTCCAGTGGTTAGACACTCACAGCCACCTCCACACAGGTTCTGACTATCAAACACACACACCTGCCATGTCTTGGAATAGAACCCCTACCTAACTAGTTTATCACACTACAGCATTATGCAGTTACAGCACACGCTATGGAGATTACTGGGTTACAAAAGTCCCAGAGGTGTATTTCTAGGTGGGTGACATCAGCAGGATTGCCAAAGGTGGTTATGTGAATTGTAAAGAGTGTGCATACTCTAAAAAGCATTGTTTCACTCTCAGCAAACACACACAGTCGGCCTGTCTTGGAATAGAACCCCTACCTAACTAGTTTATCACACTACAGCATTACACAGTTATAGCACGTGCTACTGAGAATATTGGGTTACAACAGTCCCAGAGGTGTATTTCTAGGTGAGAGACATCAGCAGGATTGCCAAAGGTGGTTCTGTGACATGTAGAGAGTGTGCATACTCAAAAATGCATTGTTTTTCAGGCAGTCAGACACACAGTTGGCCTGTCTTGGAAGAGAACCCCTACCTAACTAGTTTATCAGATTACAGCATTACACAGTTACAGCACGCGCTACAGAGAATACTGGGTTACAGCAGTCCTAGAGATGTATTTCTAGGTGGGCGACATCAGCAGGATTGCCAAAGGTGAGTATGTGAATTATAAAGAGTGTGCATACTCTAAAAAGCATTGTTTCTTTCTCAGGCAGACACACACGCACATTTGACCTGTCTGGGATTAAAACACCTACCAAACCAGTTTATCACACTACAGCATTACACAGTTACAGCATGCACCACAGAGATTACTGGGTTACAGCAGTCCCAGAGGTGTATTCGTAGGTAGGTGACATCAGCAGGATTGCCAAAGAAGGGCATTTCAAGTGTACTGAGAGTTGTACATGTCTGTTACCTGTGTATACCCCCTGCTTACTGTCACATAAACACATTTACACCTGACTTATTCAGTCCTAATTGACAGCATCAACAAGGCTTGCAGGTCTTGAACCCTGGACCATGCACACTGATGTCACTGGATGTGCCACTAAGCCATCTGGGTTGCACACATGTTACATGGATTTTATAATGCACATCTTGCTACAGGTATTACACAGTACTGAAAACAAATGGGACAGTCACCTTGTGTATATATATATATATGTACAGTACCCTTGAATGTACTGTACTCTGTGAAACAACAAAGACAAGTCTACATCTGTACAACTGTCATAACTATATATATATATATATATATATATATATATATATATATATATATATATATATACACACACACACACACACACACACACACACACACACACACACCTATGGGATGTGTACATACACACACACACACACACACATATATATATATATATATATATATATATATATATATATATATATATATATATATATATATATATATATATATATATATATATATATATATATATATATATATATATGTATACAGACATGTCTGAACACCCTTTGTGACACAGAAGGGTTCCAAAGGAACTGACGTGTACACAAAACAGAGGCATCTGTTGTGTTATAACATTTAAATCTTAATCAGTTGACTAGAGAAGGGATGGTTGTTGTGTATGTGAAGTTTGGGGTGGGGAATGATGGCTAATGTAATCTACCCCGGGGATTGTGGAGTTTGGGTGGGAGAATGATGGGTATGGACTTACACCCCGGTGAAGACTTCTGTGTCACTGCTTGACAGTGGCACAGGAAAATAACATACCCAACTGTAGTCGTGCTTGACTGTGTATTCTTTACCATTCCTATGTAATACTTTGCAGACACCAGTCACCACAGATGGCTACCATGGTGTGCAGCATGTTAAAAGACATTACACGTGTATGCCTGGCTACAGGGTAGTCACACACACAAACACACACACACTTGCCAGTACTGTGCATACACATCTTGCCTGTGTAAAGGTAACTAGTACAGTGGTATGCAGTTGGGGAATGTGCCACAGAACACATACAATTACACTTACTCTGATTCCACTTTTGAGCTGGGTGGCATCACAGGACTGATTACTTGCAGTGGGGAGGGGGAAGGGAGAGGTTTAGCAGTTGACAAGGATAAAGGCCAGTGCAAAAGGTGGTATCTCTTTGGAATGTAGCAAAACCCGCTGTCGTGACAGGATGCAGACACAAATACACACACACTCAGCCATTTGCTGACACACACACTCAGGCATTTGCTGACATAAGCAAACATTTGCTGACACACACACACAGTTGCCAGTGGTGGGATCAGAACTCCTGCCTTTCTACAGATCACTATTACAGTACTACACAGTTACAAGATTCGCCACAGAGATTATACATTCCAAGGCAGTCAGAATGCCCTTCTAAGATTGAGGACAACAACAGGGATACTGACAGTCACAAACTACATAGCTGTAAACCTGTGTGTTTAAAGTAGGTGTCCATTACAACCTGTATGCATAAACAAGACACATCATCTGCAGGTAGTACATAGGTAGGCCTGAGAGGTATAGTTGTAACACAACAGGAACCTGAACTGGAGTATGCCCAGCTGTTGAATGGACAACTACTATCACTATACAGGGTTACAGTGGTCATGCTCATGCACATAGAATCACAGAACTTGTTTGGATGCATTGACTCCAATTACACAAGGTAACAGTGGGCATGCTCATACACTTAGTAGTACAGGGCCATTTGGGATGCAATATGACTACAACTATACAAGGTTATACCGGGAATGCTCATACACTTAGTAACAAAGGGCTTGTTGGATGCACTGACTCAAATTACACAAGGTGGCAGTGGGTATGCTCAAACACTTAGTAGCACAGGGCTGTTTGGGATGCACTCCGATTCTAACCACAAAAGGCCACAGTGTGCATGCTCATATACTTACATGTACAGAACATGTTGTTATGGACTCCTATTGTAAACACACAGGTTTACAGCTATGTACATCTTATCTGTCAGTATATATGCACATCATACTGGTTTACTACCAGATACCTATATGTGGCACATAAATGATATAGCTGTGTCTGTGCTGTGTGATACGCATACATACATGTACATGAAGTACTGACATATATATGTTAAGTATACACAATCATGCATGTGTGGATGTGACAGACAATAGGTTAACTGGGACACACAGGCGGATGCTACCTACAGCATGTGTCACACACCTTGCTGCCCTGAAAGGCATACATTGATAGCAGATTGTGGACAGTGGCATTATACTTGGAACAGTGGCATGTGCAAGCATAATGTGTGAGCCACAATGGTACTGAGGTGCAGGTGTCAAGATGACCTCTCCTGGTTGTGTTAGTAGTTGTCATTATTAGCAGGACTGCTACCCTAAGTACATCTCACATTGGTTATGTACACAATTTCTGCTGCTGTCCATCACCTTACATGTGGCATTTGCTACCAAGCACATTACTGCCACTCGCAGTGATGTCATGGTACAAGTGGCAACTGCTAGACCAAAACAATGAGCCAATGCCCTGCTGTTATTATGAGGTTGTCCAGTGTCTGTCATTCTGGGCTGTCATGACTGAATGACAAGCTTTCATCACAGAGCACATGTATCCATGTTTCAAGTGTGTGTGGAATAATACCTAGGTCGCATTTACCCATATAGTCACATTCCAAGGCAAATGTCCTACACACAGAAGTAACACCCTGACACCTACAAGACAATTGCATTGGATGCTTATGCTAACCAGTGCTAGATGTGTGGCTTTAGTAATCCATTTGCTCAATGTAGAATCTACAATGGGGAATACTGACATCTGTGCAGTGAGGAACACCTGACTGAAGGCTCTGTAGTGCACAACTGCACTACCACCATATAACTCAGATCCAGACATGTGGGCCATAACAGTGGTATGGACCATTCCAGGTGGTGGTGTCCACATATTCATAAAGGCTGCTTACATGTAAAGACCACTACTCCAACATAACTCATCACAGATGAGTCAGGTACAGGTGACAGTGGCAAATGCTGCATTCTAGGTTGTATCCTCATATACATCCACCACCTTGTCCCCAGACTACCAACACACATCCATATGTGGTATGACATAGTATGGTAGACCACCAGATAGCCTTTGATTGGTGGACTGTACCTAGGCCTACATCAACTGTGCAAAGTACCCATGTACAGACACAGCTGCATAATGTGTTATGCAATGCAATAATACCACTGTTTGTAACCAGCTCAGGTGTACACATACCAGGGTCGCTCGGATGTTGTCAGCATTAACACAGTCGACTGTTGCTGTACACCAGTAAACAACACCCTCATGGTTGCATATGACCTAACTGTACCTGCCCTGGATATGTACATCCCACACTCATGCAACATAAATGACATTACCATAGCTTTTGATATCCTTTCTACATACAGGTGGCTACAGTCATTACACACATGCACATGGCAGATAGCATGCTAACAGTACATAAGGTTTGATATCTATGTTAACAGAGGTAATATTCCCTCTCAGCTGGTCATCCATGACACATATCATATCATACAACAACCCATGTGGCATGTATGTCATTAGACATGTCCACCTAATGCAATGCCTACAAACATACCCAAATAACAGGATCATAGGACCTACACAAGGTCTGTATTGACAGACACGGGGAAATCCAGCTCTGCTCTGTATGTTCCTGAGTAGTCACAGGTGATATGTTCATGACATGTACAGCCATGTGTGGCCACAGCTCCTACATATAGCCCATGTCAACAATTGCAAGCCATGCATGCTGTGTGCTGTCTGGACATTAGCCTTAGTACCACAATAGCCAGTACATGCTGGGGTGAGATGTTTACAAGCCACAGACCTCGCACATGCTTGAATGAGTGTACTGCCTAGCCTAACAGAGCACATTGCTGGCACTCTCCCAGTAAACATGAGGTGTGTGTGGCAGATATGATGTGCTCACTGTTGACCATTACAGTGCCCTGGCTTCACCACGGCACTGTCAAGTAACAGTTTGTAGGAGCATGACATGGAATAATGCTGTGTTTGTCTTGCTGATATGTGCTGTTGTCATATATGTACACTTGGCTACTCGGTGAAGGTGGTTGTGTCCTACCAGTACATGAATACAACATCCATTATGGTGTAATGCTCAGCTATGTTTCACACATGGTGTGGGGAAGATGTGGAATGTACCCTCTTGACCTGCTAGTGCACTTACTGAAGTAGACTGCATACGTGTACATGTATTGATGTTTGTGTAGATTCCATGTGTGTGCAGTTTCTGATGTTTGAAGGTGACTGTTGTCTTAGTACATCATGCTGTTGCAATACAGCCTCAACATTGCCAACTGTATATGCTGATATGCTCAAAGTACAGTAAGCTGTACATGAGGTATAGACAGATGTTTGGACATAACTACTAAGTGGTGGGGCTACTTTGCAGATGAATGATTACTGAGGACAGCTCAATGGTGTGTTACAACCATTCCTACAATAACCTGTATAACTGCTAAGATCTGGTTTTGTTAAATGAAGTGGAAGACAGACAATGTAGAATGCAGTAAGGGTGACACTGAAGCCAAACCTCTTGACACCTGTAACAGTAATACCTCCCCTGTGCATATACTGTGCATATATCAGCACAGTTGGCAAAGGAAAGAGTCAGTAAGCTTTGTAGCAAATGCGATAGTGCTGTATATGTGTAATACCTATCATGAAACAGGCAGGTGTTTGATTCACAGTACTGGCACATGTGGGTGTGTGCGTGTCCATATATGTCATGTATGGTTGGGAATACATCCCACATGTTTTCACTCTCCTGAACACTGTTGTTGACATCAGTACAGAGTGAAGTGTAAAATGAAAGGCATAGGCAGGTGGTTGAACCTCACACATGTCAAGTGTCCGTATGTGTGTGACATAGGTGTATATCTTTGTGAATGCCACAGTGTGTGTGTGTGTGTGTGTGTGTGTGTGTGTGTGTGTGTGTGTGTGTGTGTGTGTGTGTGTGTGTGTGTGTGTGTGTGTGTAGCTGTCTGTGTGTATGACTGTCTGGTCCCTGGAGTGAGGCTGTATTGTACCATAGTGAAATGTTAATGCTCCTCCCCCATCCACTCAATGCAATCTAGTATCCCTGTTGATATCATCAATCTAAGACAGGCATTCTAACCACCTGTTAACATGTACACCCTGGGGTGTGACTTGTTACATAGCCTACTGATGAACCCCCCTCCCTACATACATTCACTGCACTGTAGTATCCCTGTCGATGTCCTTGATCTTATTCCATTCCGACTACCTGTACATGTGTAATCTCTGTGGCGCATCTTGTAATTGTGTAGTACTATAATGATGATATGCACATAGGCAGGGGTTCTCATCTGACACTGGCACCTGTGTGTGTGTGTGTGTGTGTGTGTGTGTGTGTGTGTGTGTGTGTGTGTGTGTGTGTGTGTGTGTGTGTGCGTGTGTGTGTCAGAGTGTGTGTTACTGTGTCTGTGAATCCCTGAGTGTGTGGGTGTGTCCGTGTTTGCATGCCATCATGGCATTGGGTATTACTGCTTCCCAATGAGAAGCCACTATTTCCACTGGCCTTTATCCTTGTCATCCGCTATACCCACTCTTTTACCTCCTCCCCACTCCAGGCAACTATACCTGTGATGTCACCCACTATGGATGTGATGGCTCTGAACACAGTAGCTTACTACACAGCTATCATGCTCTTGGATCATTAGAACAGTAAACATAATTGAAACATGGGAGATTATAACTGTGATGTGGAAGCTACAAAGTGCATGCAGGTATTGTCATACAGACCTGTGAGTAGTCAACATGTACATATGGGACACTAACCGCAAACACCGACATCCCCCGGCACATGCAACTACACCTGAAAGAGGAAGGCAGAACATCAAGATCAACATGCTGTTAGTGTTGTTACACATGCTACATACTGTCAAACGTACAAAATGTATTCTAAAGCTGTAATACATGGCATGTCTGCTGCCTGTCAACACTACTCAACAATATTAATCTACAATTATCTGCCTAGTATGTTCACCCTTTGCATCAGACCATATGAGCATGTCCTTGCACCAATGGTATGGATGACAGGGATGCGGCACAGTCATCATCATATGCATAGGGTGATAATGTTTGCCAGAGGCCTAGGCTGCACCATTGGATGACATCATGTGTGTCTGTTAAGGCCTGTGATATCATTGATCATGTGTGGATATTATGCGTGTGTGTGTTGAGGTGCCCTACATTTGTTTCTGGTGTGTGTGTGTGTGTGTGTGTGTGTGTGTGTGTGTGTGTGTGTGTGTGTGTGTGTGTGTGTGTGTGTATGCATGCACACAGGTCTGGCATGTGACTGGCCTACACAGTGGTATTAGACAGCTGCAGACTGTACAAGGCAGTTTTCACAGTTCACGGTATCCAGCATAGACACGTGACCTGCGCCTGCCAGGGGTTGCACGGGCACTACCAGGCAGAGGTCCTGATTGGGTACTGTCTAATGACACATGTCCACTTGAATCGTGTCCCCGTTGGGACCATCCAGGACCATGTGCACGTGGCCTGCTGTGTCCTGGTGTGGACTGCACAGCACCAGCTGCACTGCTGCTGATACCACCACTATGGGAGCGGGCATGTGCAGTAGCATGTTCACATAGACCTTCAATAGGTGACCTTCAACATGTGCCTGATGCCTCACTACCACCAGATGTTCCAGCACAGACATTCCACGCTCGAGGATTGACATGCCACGGTCAAGGACTCCCACCATGTCTATCCAAAACATCTGCAAGATGATGGTGAGCATTTGCAATTGCCTAGATGTTGTCAGTTAATGAACAGACAGCAGCCCCCTAAAGCCTCAGACCTTCTCTGTTGTGCCATTCAGCATGTGCCTGTGCCTCCATTACAGCCCGAAACATGCGTCTGGTGACTCCAGCTGATGTGCTTTGTCTCGCAGGGGCATGTTGGCCAGTGGTCCTCCTACGAGCAGCACTGGGCACATGCCTGTGTGGGTCATCACCAGTCAGTTGACTGGGATCATGGTGCGCAGGCACACCTTCCATAGTCTCCACACTTCCCTGTTCCATGCTACCACCCGCCAACTGTCCTTCCTCTATGGCCAGTGGTGATGGGGTATGTGTAGGCATGGGAACTGTGTGCAAGGATGAGGAGGATACAGGTGGAATGGCAACCAATGGCACAGATTCAGCCCCTGACAACCCTGCCTGTGCCTCAATCATACTATCATCATCACTGCTAGAGTCTGTGGGGACACTAACATCAGGTGGACCGCAGGAGGGCAACGCACCTACATCAACACCTGTGAGGGGAAGACAAGAACTGTACATTACAAGTTATACCACACACACAGATACATACAGACACACACAGACACACGCTACATGCAGGTGATATGGCAGATGGCATTCAGCTTAGACAATTATAGTGGTAGTTATCATACATCCCTGAGTTGCACACAACAGCATGCATGTGTTATAGCAGACGGCATGCACCTTACACAATTATAGTGGTGGTTAGCATACATACCTGTATTGCACCATTTGTGTTAGTAGCCTATGCCCCATACCTGCAACACAATGCATGGACTTTGCACCGTTGCACAGCACTGTGAATGTACTGTATCTGTGGCCTGATGTGGTTGAATGTGTATGGTGTGTGCAACATACACCACATGTTAAGAGACCATCGCTGAGCTTTGTACATCTGCCACTGATGCTTTGTGTTGGCCACCGCCCCTATGTGTGAGGACATGCGCAGAAGGGTATGTCGACTGAATACTATGTTTGCCTGAGCTCTAGCTTGCATATCTCCCCCAAAGCAGTGCATGTCTGTTCAACATTATTCCACCTACCCCTGAGCTGAGTCTACAGACATTGTGCATGTGGCTGTACACACATGTTTGACATGGCTGTCCCTACTTTGCAATGGTGCCACAGACCAGCACAGGTTTACAGTACACCAGCCTGATGTATGGCGTATGACCTTGCCAATCACATGTAGTCTGACATGTCTTCTGCTGACGTGTTGAATGATATGCATACATGTGCAACACAATGGTGTCCTTTACAATCTACAGTACGGTAATGGTGTCCCAATGCAGGGATGTGTTATACTAACATGGGCCTTCAGCTGACGCAGTGCTGTCTGTCCGCCCTACATATATGCAGTGACATACTGCACATTGAGCTGATGTGCATAGCCATTGCAGGGCATCATGTGGCTTCACAATTGCTATACAGTGTGAGTTACTGACACAGTTGATAGCCATGACTATGTTCACATATAATACATATCTAATGTGGAATGTGACCCAAGTCACTGAGGTGTATACACACTAAACCCTAATGTGGAATGTGTGACACAGGTCACAGAAGGGTATACAGATGACACCCCTGCACATCTGCAACCATATTACTGATGCCTGGCAACTATGCCCACACATGGCTAACGTATCAGTACTCTATGTCCCACATGCCATCTGTGTACCTCACACACATGAGGAGCAGGCATGACAGTGATGTCTGACACCAGCAAGGTGAATGTACTGTATCTGTGACCTGATGTGGTTGTATGTGTATGTTGTGCAGCACATGTATGTATTTGGATACTGTATAGGTGAATAATGTCATGTTGTGACACACTCAAGATGTTCAAGACATGTTATGTGGTGGTTTCATGTTATGCCTACACAAGCTGTGCACAGGCCTGTATGAATTTTAGTGTTTCACATCTGCAATATCACCATTACACAAAGGCCATAGTTGTATTGTGTCGAGCCAATGTACAACAGAGTGTACACACATGTACATCACTTCTACTGTGTGTGTTGCTTCATGTCTCTGGCCATCCTCCATGGCCATGTGTACACACGTTCTGTCCAATGGTTGTGATGGCCATCTAATTCACATGTCAGTATTATCTCATATGACATACACCCATAGATGTAATATGGTCCACTGAGGACAGGGCTATGCAGACAAAGGGTGGTATGCATGGGATGTGAGGCATTATGTTTTGCAGGATAGTTGAGCAGTGTTGCAGTCAGCCCACTACATGTCATGGACATGTCAGATAGCACATGACATTGTGTGACATTCATAGCAAGGGTATAATCCACAAGGGTGTATCCTGTGGGCTGGTCATACTCCAGCTCCAACACATTTAGAGTGTGTGCACACATATGCTCTCTGTACAGTACTGTTTGAATTCCCAACATGTGCAATGCTGATATGTAGTACCTGTCCCTACAGTGAAACACACCTCCACCATTGTATTCACAGTTGTCCACACATCTGGCAATGACAGTTTGGAAGGTTTAGTGTAGGTGTTTCATATAGTCTTCAATTGTTTCACATGGGTCATAGGTAACCACTGTGTTGCATTGCAGGTCTGACCAGTGTCTATTAACAGGACCACCATACATTATGTGCACATGTGTTATGGCAGATAGCATGCAATTAATATGATCTGTGCATTATCAAGCCTGGTAAATAATAACAATCTCACCTGACACAGGCTGCTGTCACTGCAAAATGCCAGAGGTACCTATACAGGAGTGTCACAGCAGTAAGATCATTATCCACACCTGTGTGATAGCTACAGGGTGCAATGTCCATGTTATCACATAAGCCAGTACAATACACTATACTATGGAGTATGCACATCTGTGCATACATAGAATAGCAGACTATAGTATGGGGTATGTGTGCATACTTGCCTTGCATATGATGTTACATTACATATTGTACAGTAACACATGTAACTATGTGAAATATAGTTGTGTTATACTGACTTACCAGGCAACTCCAGGCTTGGTGGTTGAGAGACACCCACCTCCACAATACCAGCTAAAACTTGTGGATGGAGGTCTGCAGGTGTTCCCAGGTTGGCCAGTAGCTCCTCGGTACATGTGAGTGGGGGCTGGGTGAGTGGCCCCCCACCTGTTACCTCTTGTTCCCTGGCGATTGCATTAGCATGCTGTTTCGCCTGTCTTATGAGGTCAGTGCAGTGTCGGCACACCTGCTGATAGGTGTGATTGTGACCGCCAACATCATTTACCCTCCTGCGGAGTTCCTCCCACAGGGCATCCCGCTCCTGTGCCTCCTGTGGCACATGGCTGAAGAGTGTTGTATGGTTGTCGAAGAGGTATGGGATGAGGACCTCATCCTCCAAGCGGGTGTATGCTGGCAGCCTGTTACATGGCATACCTGGAAGACATAATGATGGAGACAGGTCACAGTAACTCACAGAGAAGTACAGAAGTACAGCTGAACATACATGTGTATCACATTTATTAACATTACAAATAAGTCTTTGCAAATCTACGTGACACTAACACTACTGACATGTTTAAGTCAAACACATTTGACACTTACTGGTGATGTGATGTTATCACCATATATGTTTGTGTCATGTGATGACATTGCTCATACTCCATGTGGATGTTGTCTTGACGTGCGCATGTCTGTTTGCCTGTACTGGTGTCTTTATCTATCAGCACATGTCTGGATGTGGTCACATTAATGCAATTGACCTTAATGCTATGTATATGTCACATATACAATCATACATAGCCATTTGGGACATGATCTGTGACCCTGCAGACTTGCAAGCATGTATGTGTTTTTCCATATACATCTACATGGCACTGTACAGCTGTGTAGCATCCAGCCATGTATTGCCTGTGTTGCACATGTGTAACACATGGGACACTAGCTAGCCTGATGGTATTTGCAGGGTTGGATATACTATAGCATGTATGGTCATAATGAACTAGTAGGCTATATGCCCTGGGCCATTTATGAGCCTAGGCAGACAGGTTACCTAGCTGTACGCAACAGACAGGTATGTCTCAGTGGCCAGTTCAAGCACTGCCACAGAACTGATCCACAGGATTACTGATATATTTGGCATGCGGTCATCACAACATGTCACAGAGAGGGGCGATGTGCAGCTTCGCTGGACAGGGATGCATAGTATGGCAAGAGTATGTTAAGTGTATGGGAGATCTGTCAGGCATGTTGTGATCCTTGTACTAGAAAAGTGGATGACCATGAAGTATGTGTTTATTTGGGATCAGGATGTGTTAAGTGTAGCATGTCCAACATCTCTGGGTTGGACATGGCTTTATTCAGGGTAGGATGCATGCTACATAGTGGAGCTAGGGATCGGGAAGGGCAGTGTAGGCCATCTACACATGGGCAATAACCCTTAAAGGAAATATGTGATCTATTATGGGTCACATGAGTGTTGAGTATGGCTGAACAATTATCTCTATATTCATGAATGGTACCCTGTCATGATTAGGGGTGCCACTTATGACTACCTGACTGGTGTGGTGAAGTAACTATCCAAGGAAAGACTACTGTCCAGCTGCATCCCATACACACACAGTTGACATTATGTTGACAGCTGCTTAGGTGGTAGTTCATGGGTACAGGGTTTTTAACATAGGGGATGACAATGCAATATGTAGCTGTCAGATTGTGGCCATACGTCACACACCACACATCTGACACACAAAGACCCTTCCGTATATGTTGAATGCAGCACACATTGAGTCAACTATTGTTCCTAGTTCATAGTCATTTGCAAACATCAATAGGCAGATGCCTTCTTTGTTAGTCTGTATGGTAGAGATAACAAAGAGGGGGAGTACCAGGCATGAACCCTGTATTACTGTGGCTGGCACTGGTTTTATGTGTGTGTATTAGTCAGACACCTTCTGTAGTGTTGGTTCTGCCAGCAGTCCAGTTGCCAACCACTCCTGTGACATAGGAATATACACCTAGTTTACTGATTGTAGCTGGAACACAGTATGGGTGATGGTGTCCTACGACCTGGCAAGGTCATGATATGCAGTGTGAATCAACCCTACTGTCATCTACATCTGTACTGAGTACATCAAATATGTTGATCACGGTTCATAGCCTTACAGACCAGACTCAGCAGGGTAGTTGAGCACTATTTCCCATTATCAATGGTGTCCCTCCCTTTGTGGTGTGTGATAATTGTTGCTGTCCACCATTTGTTGTGTACACAGCCTGACATGGAGCTATGATTGAACACGATGTGTATGTGGATAGCTGATTGTTCTTACATTTGTGTAGGATACACCCTGGGATGTTGACAGGTCCCATGAAAGCTGTATGTATGGCTTTAGAGAGTGCAGCTTTTACCTGCATAGTTGTTATTACAGGGGCCCTGTAGT
Organism: Protopterus annectens; assembly: GCF_019279795.1. Lineage (NCBI taxonomy): Eukaryota > Metazoa > Chordata > Ceratodontiformes > Protopteridae > Protopterus > Protopterus annectens. The sequence goes on along the minus strand of NC_056738.1, from coordinate 550,683,359 downwards.
CTACATGGATATATAACTAAGTGTACCTGTTGGGGGGGAGGTGGGAGTGGGTTTGGTTCTCCAAGGCCCTATCTGGATGAACAGGTGCTATTTATGTAGGTGCAGTACTTTCCATGCCATAGTGCTGTGCAGCATGGCAGGTCTTGTCGTTGCCATTACGATTAATGACACAGCTATAGAATGCTCTGTGCTTGGCCTCATAATATGTGGCTGATTAGTTTCGCAGTAGCTTTGTGTGATTTTATATGGTGTATCTGCATCTTACTGAGGCTGACCAGGGATCACCTACACTCATGTGTGTTCACTCTTGCAACAGTTACTACCTTCTGTGGTACAGTTTAAAGCATGGTACCACCAGTTTGCTTCTTGTTTGTGTTTGGCTGACTCTTGATTCTGTTTCAATGGCACAATCACTGCACATATGTGACTGCTTAAGGTTCATTTGTGTAGGATTCAGCATTTGCACATGCACTGTCCATCTGCATGGGTGTCATGACAGTCACCACTTTGCTCTTAGGAAACATAACATTGGCACTGGAGATTGACTATGTGTAGCATACTGTTAGTCCTGTTTGTGTGACTACTGTGATCCAGGTCATTGGGGTTGATGGAATCCAACATGCATTGAATGCAGGTGTTGGTACATGAGGAGTCTTCCCAGTTCATAGTGGAATAGTTGAGAGTAGCCATTATTATGGTTTTCTGTCTCAGACCTACTCTTCCCCATTACAGCACATTATGACAGTTGGGAAATCCGCAGCATGGTGGGTGATCTGTCGCAAGCTGCAATTTGAATTCCACTTTGGCACAAAATTAGTTGCTCAGCATAATGCATCTGAAGTTATGCAAGCACAACTAGCATGGGGGTGTACTTATCCTTCAGGAATATGGACACACCTGCAGCCCGTGTGTTCCAATAAAGGATAATGGGCAAGAGGTGAGGTATGTGTTATAACATGGTCATGCAGGTGTGCTCTCCGGAGCATTGAAACATGTCTCAGCCACTGCACAGATATGTTCTCCATGTTAGGGATTGACATATGTGTGTCCATATAGTGTTTCTGACATGTATCATTGTGTAGCGTGACCAGCAGTTTATTGCTTGGCTGTCCCTGTAACAGCAATAGACCTTCACTTGAACTGTGCATGATGAAGGCACTATAGGGGAAGCATGAGCCCTAGGCAGTATCCAAATTCCCAGGGGTGACAGATGCAGGCCCTGTCTGGCAAAGCATCATGGTCAGTCAACTATGTTATCCCAGGCAGACAGATACTGGATACCCTTTGATTTGTACCACTACATTAGACAATTGTGGAATACAATCCTTTTGTCCCTGTACTGCAGTATCATTCTGGCCAATGGCAGAATGCTACCCAGGCCTTGGGACATACCTGCATGGGCTACAAGACCTGACAGTTCCTACATGTGTTTCCATGCAGTCCAGGCTACTGCATCACAGGTCCTGCACAACATGGAATATGCCAGAGCCATGTGTATAGTTCAAAAGGTGGTCTGAGTGTATGGGTATGTGGCTAATCATGGCAGACAGGCAGCTGACAGTATGTATGCCCTCATATGGATTGGTGTGTAACATAGTGCTAGAGTTTGCATTCACAAATGAGTACTGTTGGGCATGTTTCTGGCCACGTGTTCTGACGTGTGGCACAATTATGCAAACTATGTCATACAGTTTGTGTATTTCATTGTCTGTCTCTCAAAGCTTGGGAGGTCACTTGTTTGGCCAGATACTTAGAAGTGTCTGTGAATGTGTGTGATTTCTGGTAGTGTGTGTGTGGGTGTCCTTACTGTGTTCTGGTAAGGGTATGTGTTGGTTGTAATGATGAGATGCATGGGTTAAGCTGCACCTTATTACTGTCCAGTCCAGTCATGGCTGTAGACTGGGCTGCCTTCCAGCTTATCCCTGTAGCTGCATCCCAAACAATGTATGGGGTGTGGTGTTAGATGGGTTTGGCAGTGTACATGGCATAGAGATTACATTCCCCTAGGATGGCCACATACATAAAGCTGACATTAGTAAACACCAGTAGCTGACTAGTGGACATGCCTGCATGAGCATTCAGTACTACAAGTACCAAGTACTGTATTTAGTTTACTTATTGCTTATGAAGATGTTTTAGACAGTGATGCTCACATATAAATATTTGTGTTATGGACGTGACAACACTGGCTATTACGGAAACATTGTAGCTACCTTTAGCAACAATCCTCCTCTGAGGAGCACATCATATCCTGTTAGTTGATTACAGATGATGCAAGTGTCTACAGGTCTGTTTCCTTCTCTGGGTATATACTCATATATCCACCAGGACCATGAGCTCTGTTGGGCACAGACACCCACTCTCCAAACATAGTCATGTATCAATAGACTCTGATGCCACTATCAACATGATCAGGATATAATCAGATAGTGTAAGCCATCACCTATGAAGCGGCTATTACACATAGGCAGCTGTCTCCTACATCTTTCACTCCTACTGCAGATGTTACACTGGAGTTAAAGATGATATGCAACCTGTTTCATTACCAGTAGTGTGCACTACCTTACATACAGTATGTGCAAGCGGCTGTTAGGTTGGCAATGAGAGGTTAGGCTACACAACCCTGGTAGTTCAACCAGTGTGTCTCTACTCTCAATATCCACTCTATGTATGTGAGCACATAGCCATTTGGCCCAGCCCTGTAACAAGGGTCACTACACATTTGCATAACATGTACACATGCACAGTTGTCATTGCTTGCAAATGATACTAGAGAGGTCCAGCCCTGTTACAAGGGTCACTACACATTTGCATAACATGTTCACATGCATAGCTGTTATTGCTTGCAAATGATATTCGAGAGGTCCAGCCCTGTAACAGGGGTCACTACACATTTGCATAACATGTACACATGCACAGCTGTTATTGCTTGCAAACGATGCTAGAGAGGACCAGCCCTGTAACAAGGGTCACTACACATTTGCATAACATGTACACATGCACAGCTGTTATTGCTTGCAAACAATACTAGAGCGGTCCAGCCCTGTAACAAGGGTCACTACACATTACTAGAGAGGTCCAGCCCTGTAACAAGGGTCACTACACATTTGCATAACATGTACACATGCACAGCTGTTATTGCTTGCAAACGATACTAGAGAGGTGGATATTACATGTGTTATGTGCATGGATAGTTACCTAGCTCTTCCAATTATCTTTGCTATCATGCTGCTAAACTGTCAGATGAATACAAATTATATGTATCCTGTTATTGAGTATTCTCATTGCAATAGACATAACTACTGTTTGCATAACATAACAGAACTGCTATGTAGAATGGAATACAGATCTGCCTAAAATTCTGTACATTACACAGTTATTGGCACAATATCCCACAATGCAAACCATGTTTGCACAGTAAGCCCACCTTTGACATGTTCATCTTACTTATACACCCATACATATGTCAACTGTTACAATATATTGACACATACTATCCCCTGTTATAGCACATACTTGTTGGACCAATCCTGACACTGACAGTGACTGGAAGCAAATTGGTGAGTTCCAAGCCCATTATCATCCCTTGTGGTATATGAGGAGTTTGCCTTGTGACCTACAGCAATACACACATAGAATACTACAACCATTACTACTGCTCAACAATACATCACTACAAGATAGCTATTTCCACTATATGCATTGATTACACTGTAATTTTTACAGAACAGGTACTACATTCACAGACATGCTATATGTTATATATACCTTCTTAGTAAATGGAGGCATTATTGACTAGTATACTACTCGTTTTCAGTTCGTCTTTCAGTGTTTTGTACTGTTCTACAGGAAGATACAGATGGTTTGAATGTGTGACAAGGCAACCTTTTATAGTTTCAGATCAGTAATATGTGCTATCCCGATAACCAATTGGTGTTCTTAAGTAGCTAATTACATGCACATCAGCTGCGCTGCTACTGCCTTAGCCAATACCATGGCAACAGTGGAGTATAATTGAGTACTTTGCCTTACTTGTGAGGAAGACAACCTGGAAGTGTTGTTTGGAATCTATTGCAACAGCTGTATGGAGACGAACAGTAATATATTGTGTGTAATGCCTAGAGGATGTGGTCTAAATGTGAGTACTGCTGTTATATTTCTGAACATTGCTACTTGTGCAGGGTTTGTCTGTACCTAATACTTCTGCATATGTTTCAGTCTGGCCAGGTTGTTTGACCAGCTCAAGGCTGCATAGCTATGCATATAATGTTAGGGGATTTACAGTGTGTTTACCAGACATATTTAGTTTGGTGTTACTGTGTATCATACTGTGCTGATAATCAGTACTCGGTAACACTTCCTGGTGTACAAACCTTTCAACCCTCTGAAATGGGATTAGCTCATACAAACCCTGTAACATCAGCAGCTGTTCAATTGTATAACAGCAACTATTTCACATAGGGCCATGTTAGTGTGTCTGTGTCCAGGTATGTTAAGGTTTCAGCAGATGTTGTACAGTAGTTGAATAATTGGTTATGGTATGACAGTATGTACTGATGTAATTATTTTGGTTGTGGGGTAGATGTTGGTGGGTGTACATAGCACATGCAGGTGTGTAGGAACCCCTTTTATACAATGTCTATATGTGTGTGGGTGTTCTTTCCCTATGTGAACACCTATCCCTTAGTGGACTAATACTATGGTAATTGCAGGCTGATTCATTAAGGCACTGTTAAATGCTTCCTGTATAGCATGCAGGTACTGTTAGTCCTTGAATCCTTTTGGCAATAACATCGGAATGTAATAAAGATTTGCACAATGAAAGCTGTCTGTGTATTTCTTTCATGGATATTTGCAGTCATTGCAGTTGTGTTGGTGACTGTGTCCATAGAACATATTTGTAACAGTGTATTGGCATATACTCTTCATATGTTATGTTCATATTGTTTGGGGGGGGGCGGAATGTGTGATTGCTATGGTCCATGTTATACTCAGATATGAACACTTCGGATGCTGTCTACCCACATGTATGTATGTGTGTGTGTATATATATATATATATATATATATATATATATATATATATATATAGATATATAGATATATATATATGTAAATATATATATATATATATATATATATATATATATATATATATATATATATATATATATATATATATATATATATATATATATATATATATATGTGTGTGTGTGTATATGTATATAGATATATATATTATTCCATACATGTATCTGTACCTCCATAGATGTGTAGATGTTTTAACTTATCTATATATCTACATATATATATATGTAGATCTGTATATATCAATGTCTCTATGTATCTCTCTCTCTCTCTGCATATATATATATATATATATATATATATATATATATATATATATATGAGCATACACCTTTCATTGGGTAGATGGCGGGTTGTCCTATTTCAACACATTCCTCCCTTTTGTGTTTTAACCTGTCTGTATACACAACTGTGATAGGTAAGTCTCAGGTAGCTTAGTGTTATGTTACTCTGAGGATGGAGTACATGGTTGCGGGTTCTAATCCTGGAAGGTGTTATTATTTTACCTCTCAGAGTAGGCACTGGTAGGGAAAGTGAGAATAACGCACATTTAAGTGGTTCTAAGCAGGTTTGCCCATGGTCTGCGCGACATTAAGCAAAGGTTAAACCTATGAAGTGCTTCTCCGTTTACTGTGTTTCAGCACCACTTACCATTGCGCAAACCAGTGGAAACCCGCTTGCAACTGCTTAAGAGTGCTTTAATCCACCTGCATCCAACAGCCCTTATTCTGGCTCTCAAAATAACTTAACAACCCTTGCAGGTCTTGAACCTGGGACCATGAGCACCTCAGTCACTGACTTTACCACTAAGACATCTGAGATATGTAAAAATGTTATGGTGTTTAGAATATACATTTTACTACAGGCATTGTTCACTACTGAAAACAAATGTGACAGTCAGTTGGTGTACATATGTCTGATACATGTTAATGTTCATATGTTTGTGAAATTAGGTGTTGCAATGTGACATGACTGGGTGTATTATGAATGAGAAAGGTTCTTGTTTAGTGTCCTTATTATAATGCCCCCATACTCCATGTATACCCCTCCAGTTCACTTATTGAACATCCGACACAGGCCCTCCTTGATGCATGATTTAATTACCCATCATTCCTCCCCACCCCAATCTTCACATACACAACAACCATCCCTTCTATGGTGAATTAAGTTAATATTAATAGTTATAATACTAGAGCTGCATGTGTTTTGTGTACACTTCAATTCCTTTGGAGTGCTTCTGTGTCACAAAGTGTGTTCATTGATGTTTATATATATGGCTATTGATGTAACTGTATAATATATATATATATTTTGTATTAATTTGTAACAGTAATACATATGTAGACTGGAATTTGTTGGTTCACAAACTACAGTAGATTACAATGTACTGTACATATGTACACAAACCGAATGTCGCATTTGTGATCATTACAGTGGAATGCATATGGTATAAAGTGTAGTCTCAAGACCATGAAAAATGTATACACCTCAGATGGCTTAGTTGTAAGTCCCATGACTATAGTGTGCATGATCCAGGGTTCAACACCTGTGATGCTTTAAAAATGTTTTTTACTCCAGAATAAGGCTCATTTAAGCAGTTGTAAGCATGTTTAAAAGTGTTTGTGTGACATTATAGCAGCAGTTAAACACAGTTAAACAAACGTTGTAACATATAATCTGTGCACGCAAACACGGCCACATCCGCTAACTACTCAGGATATATACATGTCAGTGAAGTAACATCTCACTATGTGCTTACATAACATTACATTCTCTGTTGACTGTACTCTCCAGCACACATGGGTTTATATGGGTGTTTCGAATATTTATTATACAGATGATTACTACCTATATATGCAAGCTGTGGTTAAGGTATACTTTTGAACATGATAAGCATCCCTGCCTTTATTGGGATTGGGACATTGAATGCACAGATACTATGCAGATGCTGTAACCATTACACTGTTGACATTAACGTTGCTTCTGCCTATTTCTTATTTAGATGATTTCTATGTGTAAGCTAGGTTAAGTAAAGGGCGGAGACCCCTAAACCCACTGAGCTTCACTTACTCTTGAAATAACAACATATAACAAATGTACTGTGAGACAATATATTACATTCCTAACTACATTAGGCATAGCCCCTCACTGACACACTTCCAAGGGAAACCTTGTTGTGTGAATGGATAACAGAATATACACCCCATGGGATCATGTGTCCCAGAACTATATAGCCATGGGGTGGGGGAGTCTGTCCAGTTTGATAGCTGCGAGACCTGTTGGGGAAATTGAATGGTGTTGAATTGTCACATTAACGTGCCCACTTTAGATCACTAAGTGCCCCTATCACTCTCCACAACTCCAGTCTTCAACAGCTTCCAGCAACTCTGCCGTGAATTGCTTCATTGGCTATGCTTGACAGAGGCTCAGTTACTTCATCAATGGTGTGGAGAAAGCGAACACACTGTAGCTATGCTTCTAACTGCCCATGGGCACATAGGTAGTAGTCTATTTGTGAACCTCTAAAGTGCAGGCCATCACAGCCATAATATGCGAATAAACAGACTTTCAGATCACAATATACAGTGAGAAATCATCATGTAGTCAGGAAACAGTTAAGTACAGCAAGAACATACAGAACACTGATACTTAGTCACTTCAAAAGCCTATCTTGGAAGCTAGAAGACTTGTATAAGTTTAAGGCTTTCTATTGCTTACCAGTAGGTTACCTACAGGAGAGATGAAAAACAAGCACAGATGGGATACATGCATGCAACAATACCATACCGGCCTATGTGTCAGCCTTAGGCTTTGGAATACTGGCCAAGGCTATTGGCACCCCCATGGTGCCTTATTTAGGAGAGTCTCGAAGGTGAATACCAGCTCCATAAACAGCACAATAGCAGAATCAATGAGGGTTATGCTACTCAACACCAGGAGTTGTGATCACATCATGCATGCACTCACAGCACTCCTCAAGATGGACAACATCAACATCTGTGCAGTAACTGAGATCTGTCTTAAGGCTCCTAAGAGCAGACCAGCACCACCAGACTACAACCCATACCACACATTTCAGCCACAGAACATGGACTGACACAGACATGGAGGAGGTGTATCCATATTCATCAAGGGTACCTACACCTCCAGGTTAGTGGGACAGCATGATACCTCTGAGATCGCCATCTGCAGCTAACATCAGCCACAATGGCAATGTAAACTATGGCCTGCTATGGATCACCCTCCATGACCCAGGACCACCACTCCACCTACCTGGAGACAGTGGAGAACATGACAGTCCTAATGCTCACCCTGGCATTGGTGGATGTCCACTACCATACCATTAACTGGAAAACTTACTCCAGTACTCAATTCCAGGCCCAGCGCTTCATGGGATTTATCACCTCATATGCCGTATATCAGGTGGTAACCTCCCTAACAAGGGGTGGAAACATACTAGAAGTGGTCATCACCAACATGGGCAACAGGTGCACCACAGCAGAGGTTAACCAGTCACTGGTTAGATCTGACCATAAACTATTCACTGTTTCCATGCCCAAGCATCTCCACCACCCATGGATACCACAGTGTATACCTTTCCTACAGCTAAATTTACACTACTAGTGACAGGGGTGGGGGGTTTCACAGCCCCCACGTTAAGGGGAAACACTGCTCAAGATACAGACAGATATACAAATGCAATCTATAAGCACCTACATGGATGTATGGATCGTGCCATCACTGCTAAACCAAGACTCACTCCTCCTAGACAAGGACACCAGTCTGGTGGACCTCTGCAATAAACAGGCTATACTACAGAAGTAGGACAGTGTTCCAGACAAACAGCAAATCCCACAAAGGGAAGATATATGTGACCACTATTAGTATGATATGTAGGTCCCTCATGACATCATCCAAGGCTAACATCAGCAGAAAAATACGCAAGGATTTGAAAGATAACCACAAATCCTTCTTTGGCTATGTCAAGGATCTAAGTGGTGACACACAGATTTGCACTGTGTCGGTGAAATATAGCACAAAATATGCTGACCCTACTGATATCGCCAACATCCTTGCAGATATATTCAGTGCATACTTCACCCCCTAAAGAGCCCACAACACTACCCGAAAGGTACAGTATCCCACACATCAGAGACACACAGGTGGAAATGGCCCTCTCTAGCAGCAGAACACAGCATCAGTGGAGGCAGATGTTGTCCCAGACTGCATCTTGCAAACTGTATAAGACAACCTGACCCCCCACCTTAAGCTTTCCAACCTCAGCCTCTCCACATGCTACATGCCCATACAATGATGCGTGGCAACGGTTATTCCACTCCATCAAGGTGGAATCACAACTGACCATGGTAACTACCACCCCATAAGCCTGACTAGCCTGGTCTGCAATGGTATGGATAGCATCCTCATGGCACTCATTAACAAAGACATTGGTAACCTCCGAACATGTGACCCCACCCAGGTCAGCTTGGTTGAGTGCAGTACATGCCTACTGAACCTGTTTGACGTCTTACATACAGTCACCAAGACGTTAGATGATGGGAGAGGTGGTTCACACATACTACCTGGACCTCACCAAGGCTTTTGGCACCATGCCCCACTCAGATATTATTCATAAACACACCAGCCTGTATATACACCCATACATCACAGGTTGGGTTGCCAACGGGCTTACACACAGAACCCTCATGGTACGACTAGCGATCTCTAGGTACAACTCTTGACCAGTCACGACTGGTGTCCCACAGGACTCAGTCCTAGGAGCCCTACTGTTTGGCATATACTTCTCAGAGGTACAGGCAACACAGGGGGACTACGGCAGACCATGTTTGGCAATGACTGCAAACTGGAAGCCATGATTGATAGTCCAGCTGACACAGACATCCCTCAAGGAACCTCACAGAGACCATCACAGGGAGTCAACATCATGGCCTCCAGCCATGTGCCACTAACTGCATGGTCATTCCATTGTGGAATATTAAGCACCCACATATTAACACATAAGTGGCAGCCACTTTAATATGGATGAGGTAATGGGGTATCTGGGGACTAAGGTAGATAGTGATCTCCCCTTTGACAAGTATATCTCCAAAGTAGTTAGGACATCCTTCTATGTAGGCCATCTGATTACTAAAGGGTTCCCATCTAGACATACTGGAGTTATAGTACCCCTTTACTCATCACTCATCAGTCCTATCATAGGATATAATAACCCATTTGGGATGTACCTCAGAAGACACTTCCAACAGCTGGGAGGTTCACGAATTTACCTCGCCAAGGGGAATACTGGCCTCCAACATATGGCCTATGCAGCCAGACTGAATAAACTCCTGCTTTACTCAGTGGCATTTCGTTTACCCAGAGATGATCTCTGCTGGCCAACACACCCATATCGAACTCAGGCTTAATGGATATGCTCCACCTATGGGAATCCATGTCACAGTGAGCCACACACTGTAGTGAGCTGAACCTTGCCACAACAATAACTGGAAGATGCTGTTGGGACAGATTCCTGCCATAGACACTCACCATACTTTGGAACAACATCCTTAACTACATTATACAGAGCCCCTCACTAACACTCTGCAAGAGAAACCTTGAAGAGTGGATGGGGAACAGTAGATGCACCCCAGGGATCCCACCATTGACTCTGCTCCACAGAGGGACAGTTAATGAATCAATGGGGTGGCAAAAGCTGACACATTTTGGCTGGGCTTATGAATGGCCTCTGGCAGTTGGCCAAGTACCTACCTATGAATCTATACCTACAGTATCAGCACATGCTGATAGCTTAAATTACTGTTCAGGTGTTGACTTACCTTGTGCCAATGGCAGTTGTGTGTACAATAGTTGAGGGCTGCCTATGTTGGATGCACACAGCAGACTGCCTATACATGACAGCTTACAGGTAGTCTTGTGTGTGTGCCATCCATTTTTACTGTGTGTGCAGGTGGAGAAAGGTGTCAGTCCCTAGGTGCCTACACTGTCAGTGTGTGTGCTATACGTTCCCTCTTTGCCAAGGCATGGGCATACTGGGCACGCCTACGTCTGCCTACTGGGGCTGACTCAGAGTGTTTGTGGTCTGAGTACCTCTGTACCTGTGGGGCCCTTGGCAATGGCAGTGGGCTGTGAGGGCCTTCACCATTCTGTCCCTGCTGCAGCTTTTTCCACAGGACCATATTGTGTAGCATGGCACATACTATGAAGATGTGGGCACACTTGCCTGGAGAGTACTGCAAGGCTCCACTAGATATGTCCAAGCAACGGAACCGTGATTTCAGCATCCCAAACCCACGCTCTATGATGATTCTGGTTTGTGTGTATGCCTCATTATGGCATTCCTGCAGGGGTGTGTGTGTGCATTTCTGATAGGAGTCATCATCCACAGTTCCAGTGCATAGCCAGCATCCCCCACCAGGTGGCCATTTGGGATGTCCCCCATGGCAAATAACTAATACAGCTGTGAGGCATGCCAGATGTGGGAGTCATGATAGTTTCCATGGCTGCCAGCACACACATCCATGATAATGCCCTGTGCATTGGACACGGCCTGGCAGTTAATGGAGGGGTATCCCTTGCGGTTTATGTAGCGCCTATCCTGCTCACTGGGTGGTGACTTGATGTGTATGTGCATGCAGTCTATTGCACACAGTACCTCTGGGTATTCTGCCACATGGTGGAAGAGACACATATTGCTGGCCAACTCCTCCTGCGTTCGGGGGAAGTATATGTGCTCATTGGCATATAGTAACATGTCATCCAGGAACTGGTGTAGTACCCTGGATGCTGATGCCTGTGAGATCCCCATGATATCCCCAGTTGGTCTTTGAAAGGTACCTGTAGCTAGTATTCTCAGGCTTACACATACCTTCGTATCCACTGGGATGGGTTCCCCTCTGTTTGTTCTGGCTCTGAGGCGAAGCCGGCACAGCTCCACAAGTTGCTGTAGGCTGTCCCTGTCCACCCTGTAATGGTCTACTGTCTCCAGATCATGTGGGTCTGAACACTCTCCTTCTCTCCTGGTGCCTGAGGTGGTCGTGTGCATCATCCTCCACACCACCTTCAGTCTCCAACACATGCTGGTGGATCAAAGCTATGGCAGCCCCTGACATGTACATACTAAAAGTTCCCCATCTGTATACACCACTGGTGCAGAGTGTATGGGAATACACAAATGTGTGTGAGGTGCTTTCACACTTTATACTATTGTGCTATGGATGCTGCTGATGTCAGTGGGGGTGTATGAGCTATTCCAGCTGCAGCGTGTCTTAATTATGGATTTTACAATGAGTACTGCAAGTTTTGGGCCTTTACTGTGGAGATATGCTTGCCTGCCTTGATTAATCTGTTGACCTTTAATTCACTTTTAAACCTGAATCCCCTCCCATTATCAGGCATGCATCCACCTGCCATCTTTCTTGTTTTGTACTTTCCCTATCCAGTCATGGCAAAATGTGTCTTGTAGCTGATATACTGCAAATAGGCTTTGTTCTGCTTTGACACTTTACTGTTTTCTTTGCAGTACAGCCCCTCCCCTTTCTTGTTCTGCAGGTAGCTGCTTGCAGCCTTGTTAGCTGTTGTCAATGGCCCACTGTAGGCTCCTAGGTGTTAATTAGTCATTTGTACTCCAATTTCCCTGCTGCAGCATTTCCTTATTTCTTTCCTATATCCTTCCTGTTTAAGCTGCAGTGCACACCGCACAAACCCGTTTACCGGGTTTACAAGCATTTTCATCTCCGTTCACATGCATACTTGGTTACCTTGTGTACTCTCAGCTAAGCAAAGCTATGGCCAGTTCAACACACCCCTATCCTGCAGCTTTGCCTAGCTAGGGGCAAACTGGTTTAGCAATGCTCCAATGTGCTTACAGCAATGGCAACACACCCCTCTCTTGATGTCATCTTTATCTCAAGGACACACCTCAGTGTTATAATGCTACGCTGTGAGGTGCATCCTTACACCAGCGGGGAATCTGTGATTCACTATTATTCCTCTCATTTGCATGGCATTGCCTACTAATTCCTAGCTACCGCTCGTAACACTGTGACAGCCCCTTAGCAACCCTTGCGCCATGGTATGGTGTAGCATGCCTGCCGTTGACTATTATGGGGAAATCGTGATATGTGTTACATTGCAGTTTTATTCTATATTTTTATATTTTCCTTGCGATCCCCTTTGTGCGTCGCTGCCCTGCACTTCCACGTCGTGATAGTGCGACTTTATATATTAAATGTTAATTTTATATTTTATACATTTTTTTATGCCAATGGCTATATATTTAGCCATTGGCATATATTAACAATATAATACATGTGTTTGGTCAGCTGTCATGGCTACGATTTTATGTTTGCAAAAATGTAAACTGTTTATTACAGTTTACATTTCTGCATGCTTACACTATGCCTGCACCACTTCCTGGATCACTACATACCTTCATTTGCATGCTACACTGCTGCACATGGGTTAATTAGCATACAGGGCCCGGGAGTTGTGCGGGCGTAGCGTACGCAGGTAGTGCACGTGGGAGCAGCTTGTACCTGGATCGCTCAGTGGCCATATTTGATGTTAGAACACCGATGCTACGCCTGCAACTGGCGCAAGCTTTATGAATCCCGAGGTTTATCTTTTCTGAAGAAGTCTACTAGACGAAAGCAAAGATTAAAGGATTTTTTAAGCTAAAGCTATTTCAGTGGGTCTTCTCTGGTTTTCGTTTCACGGTGTTTTTTAGTTAGTAAGTACAAGGAGTATTGTGAAAGTTCTATAGAGGAGAGTCAAATGAGTAGTTGCTGGTGCAAGACAGTATCAAATGCCTTTGATAAGTCTAAGAACATTGGGGACACAAGCAGACCATCGTTTCTATGTTGGTTTGTTCTATTGGTAAAATGTAGTAGACTAGTAAGGGTGGTGTGGTGGGACCTAAAGCTATGTTGTGTTTCTGATAACATGTTATTTGAAGTTAGGTATTATATCAGCCGCATATGGATGCATTTCTCTAATATTCTGGAGAAAGTGGAGACAATTGCTATTGGTCTGTAGTTAGTAAACTCTGAAAATGTTCCGGCTTTGTGCAGTGGTATGATGTAGGATTTTTTTCCACAGTGATGGGACATATGTTTCTGCTATAGACCTATTAAGTATGGACACAGGGAAGGCTATGAATTCTGCGGCCATTAATAGGTAGTCTGATGGTAATTGGTCTACAGCTATGGAAGTAGTTTTTAGTTTAGGGATTAACTTCCTTATGATTGAGTTAGACAATAGACTAAAGCTGAAGAGATGTGGGTGGTTTTGACTGGGCAGGAGTAGAGAGAAGGAGTGCAAATGTATTAGTGTCTAAGAAAGATAATATCGATTGCATAAAGTAGGAATTAAAACTGTGTGGGGATAGAGTCTGTTGTATTGTCTGTTGTGGAGAGGGAGTGTTGGCCTTGCCAGGGTGGAGTAGTTTATTTAGTGATGACCAAAAAACTTTTGGGTTGTTTTCATGTTTGTCTTGTAGATTGGTATAGCATCTTTGCTTATCCTGTTTGACATGGAGTTTTGCAAGATTTCTAAGATGCCTAAATTGCTCAAAAGCATTTTGAGTTGTATTTTTATACCATTTTTTTCCAGGATTTATCCCTTTTTGTCATGATTTTTTTTTTTTTTTTTTTTTTGCTTCTTTTGTCAGCTCTGGTATGGGCTTGGACTTTACTATTTTATTACGTACTGGTGCCAAATTATTTAAGTTCTGTTATTAAAATGTTTAACAGCAGTATCTTTTGGCATTGCTCTAAGTATTTTCCATTTATATTGTTTTAGTGTTTCATTGAAACTATCTTTGCTGAAATTGGTGGTATTTCATATTTGATTATAGATAATATGTTTATCTAGGTTATGGTGAGCTCTAATAGCATATGTTGGCATGTGGTCAATTATGCTATCTGAGAGCATAGCCAGTCTTAGGCATAGGTCAACTAGGTGGCTGCCTAGGTTGCTGCTGTAGCAGGGGTGCTTTTCCAGTATTTATTTGGTGTAGGTAGACCAGGATGGGGGCACCGGGTGGTGTGATGGGGGGGCGCCATGGAGCCCTTTTGCCTAGGGCACCAATTGAGATAAGGCTTCTCATGTCAGAGGCAGCCTACTTTTGTCAGTTTGTCTGGTTTGTTTGCAATAATCCACTCTAATGTTCAGTATCTCCCTGAAGTTTTATTGATTCTAGTAGGTGTGGTTATTAATTGTCTGAAGTTGGACATGTTTATGGATTCAGTGGAAGTAGTGGAATTTATGAGTTGCCAGTCTATATTTAAGTCTCCAAGTATTATAGTTTCATGGTTAGTTTTTTGGGATATCCAATACAGGATGTTTTTAGCAGTATCAGTGTTATTCCCTGGTGGTATATAAATTGCTGTTAAACATATAATTTCCTATTGTTGATTTTTAGGACTGTTATTAGAAGTTCAGCATTGTTAAATGTGGATATTTCCTGTGAAATGAAGGTGACAGGGAATTTTGTAACATGATAGCAACATCACCTGCACACTTTCTTTATCTGTCATGCCTGAATATATTGTATCTGGGAGGGTGGGTGATCTCATTTGCCCTTATTGCTTTTTTAACCAGGTTTCAGTGCTATGACTACATCAGGAGTATATGTGGCAAGGTGGCCATGTGTGTAATGGATGTTATTGCACATACTTGTTACATTCATATTTAGTAAGGTGAGTTTTGGGTTCTGTTTTTTTCTGAGATGAATTAGGTGACTAGTTTATTTTGGGGGTGGAAGTGATAGTTTTATGAACAGTGGGACCTGGGTTGGGGTGAATATCTCCACTAATTTTTTGAACTGATATTTTACAGAGGCAATATTGTGGCCCATTATATTTTGGTATTTGATCGCAAATTTTATACTTAGTTTTAAGATATTTATAGATAAATAGATCAGATATGGTTTGTTTGTAGAGATAGGGTGTTATGCAGAAAGGTAGGCTGGGTAGACATTGATACTCTTTTTGAGGACTGGTTGAAGCCCTAAGAATTTCAAGGAGGTGGATATGATAATTGGTGATGAACGTTAATAAAGTGAAGAGGAATAGTAAAATAATCTGAGTTAGGGGCATCTTATTTAACTTGGGTTTTATTTTTGTTATAAACGAGGATTAAAAATGTTAGGAAGGTACTGGGATGGTTGTAGAATTGTAATTTGATAGTCATAAGGGGCAAGGATTAAGACATTTTGAGAGAGTGTCTTGGGTAGTAAACACGAGTGGATGTTGTTATTGGGAGCAATTCTATTGATTGTTTTCTTCTGATGTGATCTGATGGTATTGGTTTGAGGAATGTGTGGGTGGTGCTATAGAAGTATAAAAATAGAGTAAGAGGGGTGAGTAGGAATTGGGGGTAGGGTAGGGGAGCGGAGTTAGTCAGAGTTAGCGAGGGTGACTGAAGCTGATTGAAAACAGCAAAGAGACAGAAGAAAACAATCAGTGATTTAAACACCCACATATCTGTTGAGAGATAAGTAAAGCAACAATGCAGTTTAAAAAGCCTCTGAGCTAGTAAATGAAGTCTTGATTTTGTTGCTCTAGGACACAGTTTTAGTAGTAGAGTTAGTCCAATATCACCTTACCTGACTAATGGTAATAACAGTATAAAATTGCACTTGACTGTTTGAACAACTGTATAATATAAGGATGTTTCTATGGACTTCGACATACAATGTGGAAAGGCCACCCAACCCCCACAGATCAGCAAAACAAAGAAAAAAAAGTAAGCCAGAATTCAGTAGTGCAGCTGTGGAACGTTACTCGC
This sequence comes from Protopterus annectens, assembly GCF_019279795.1. Taxonomy (NCBI): domain Eukaryota; kingdom Metazoa; phylum Chordata; order Ceratodontiformes; family Protopteridae; genus Protopterus; species Protopterus annectens. Next base: position 550,666,461 of record NC_056738.1, on the reverse strand, counting down.
TCAGAACTCAGTGGGTATACAAGAATAGAAATAAACTTAAGGAAAGGACAGTAGACTGCTAAAAGCAATGAACTGAAAAGAGTTAAAGGAGTAAGTACGAACGGGACTCCTGTGGTCTAGGAAAATGAAGCTAATATAGTGGACAAAGTTCTTTGTTTTAGGCTGCCATAATATTTATAATTTACATAAAGTTATAGCCCTCAAACTGGTGTTCAAACTGCAGACTTCACTGTTACATACATATCTATTTCCTTGCAGGGACACTTTCACAGCAAAATAAAAGCACACTAAAGAGACAGTTGGGTGCATTGAATCAATGTTGATTGTGGACAAATACCAGCTCAGAGCTGAAAGTGGTTTAATAATTGTCTCAGGCAAGGAGAAATAAAAAAGGAAGGGGGGAGACCAAGGATGACTCCCAAGCAGTGTCACTAAAGACAGGAGGATATAAATAATGGGAATAGCAAGTCTAGAAGAAGTGAAGAAAATTTCAGAGAAATAAATAGTTTGAGTAAGAGCAGTATGAGCAAATGTCAATGCCTATTAAGAAGTTGAATGTAAAAGCTGACCAGCAGGATGTCAGTGAATGAGGGTTTACAGACTATAAGGCTATTACTTACAAACTAGGAGAGTGAATCACTTATCTTCAGACTAGTCACTATGCAGGCTAAAATACATGTGAAGAAGACTGGATGCCCCTAACACTTACTTAAAGCACAATGTCTGAAGTGGTACACAGTTTGCCTTAAATAAATACTGGGTGGATTTAGTGGACTCAGACTGCCCATTGGATGAGTTTGCTGTGTGTATGATTTAGGGTTGTTTCCAGTGAACTTAAAGCACAAGGGCAGAGGTGGTACACAGTTTGTCCTAAATAAATGGCGGGTGGATTTAGTGAACTCAGACTGCCAATTGGATATGCCTGCTATGTGTCTGCTTTAGGGATGTTTCCAGTAAACCCTGTAACTCCCTTGTACCCTGCTAGACAGAGAAAGAGAGAAGGAAAGAATGAAGGGGGGACAATGAAAGTACACAGGACAAGAGATAAGTTAAGATTTGATATGATGGACTTCTGCATTTCATCATTTATGAAAATTAATAATTGAATGTGTTGAGTTAATAGAAGATGAGGAAGAATGAAAAAAATGCATCATGAACTTAATATATTTACAACAGGAATAATATATTATCAAAATGCTCCAAGCAATGATTTTTTTTGTTACCCAATACAAAGATAAGAATATCTGACTGTTTTGTTAATGGTGGATTTAGGGTGAAATTTTACAATAATGCAAATAGAAATGTAGCCTGAAAAAGGTTTCTGCAGGCATTTTGCCTGTATAGAGATAGAGCACTATGGCCTTGTCTTGCCACAATTAATTTTGATGTCTATTTTAATTTGAGCTTCTATCCTGACCCACTGGAATGACTTTTTCTCTTACTGGTTTGAAATGCCATCTTGGCATATTCATTGAGTTCATCATTTCTGGGCCAGCTGGTCTTGAACTGTAGCATCATCTTTATCAGATCATTCCTGAATATACTTGGTGATGCAGGCTAAGGTTTCAGCATATGCTAGGTAGCTGTAGACATGAGCCCTTTCTCATATTTTTACCATCAGCAGCAGCAGCAGCTGCTGTGGTCTTGTTTTGGTTCTTGAGGGACTTCATTCTTAATTTCTCATACAACTGATTTTTGGCATCAATATTTCTAAGTGAGCTTAATGATTATGATGGAAATAGTGAGGTGATGGTTAGTCCAGCAGTCATCAGCTTGTTGAATGGTCTTGTGATATGCACATCCTGAAATTCATGAGATCTAACAATAATATGGTTAATGGGGTAGTACTGCTTTGAATGCATGTGCCTCCAACTAATTTTAGACTTCATAATCTGTCTGAAGGCAGAGTTTATGATGAACAGGCTGTGATCTGCACTGTTAACAGTTTGATGTCACCACAGTTTCATTCCGTACCTCATTCTTCCTGATAGTGCCAATGCAAAACTTTGAATTACTTCAATTTCATTCACTAAAGTTGGCAAGAAACTAATTATTTCTTTAGAGTATTGGACAGGATTTAATCAAGGGTGGTATAGAATATCTTGTTGACACTTCTCATCAATGGCATTTCCATAAGCCAGTAATTGCCAGCATTTTCAATGAAGATACAAAGACCAGACCTCTTCTGTGAATAAATTAGGGACACGTACGCATGTATTATTGTCTCAGCCTTCATCTCTGTCTTTCTGGCAGTGATAATTTGTCTCTACTAAAACTGAAAAAGAATTTAGACAAGATGGAGGTTTTTGGTTTTACACATCTGTTTTCAACAATCACTGTTTGCATGGCATCTTCTATTGACCTTCAGAATGCTGGTGATTAAGTAACTGCTGGGAACACCATAAGTAACCTCCAAGCTGCATAAATAAGTCTATAAAGGCATTCCATTTTAAGTGATGTAAACTGGAAGGCTGACCAATATCAATTAAAGATCCTAAAGAGGTACCACCAACCAAGTTTCCAAACAGTTCTCTGTTCCAAGTTAGAAAATTGCTACAATAGCATTAAAATATTGCTGTTTTGGCCATTATCCCCAGCATTTAAGCAATGATACTGAAACATCAGTTTAAATGGACTGGCTACTATGCTCAGCTGTCTACTAGTGACTTTCAGAGCAGATCTTCCTTTTCACTTTCTCTTCTATCACAAACAGGTATCCATATTTGGTAGAACAAAACAACACAAAGGCACAGCTAAGAAGTAGATGAAGAAAACAAATATGACTGTCCCAAAGGGAAGATACTTACCATCAGCTGGTGTCAGGGGTGCTACTAACTGCAGGATGTTGCAGCCTACTCTAAGGAGAAATCCCTTACTTTCAGATTTGAAAACACAGAGCTTAGAAAGGAGGTATAAAGGAATTCAAGTCAATGGAAATCTATCATGTGAAAATACATGCAAAATTTTGCAAACAAATCTAACAGTTTAGGGCAAATCTATTAGGTCACCTCAAGACACATTGGTGAACTGTAACAAAAAGTATCCTTGAACTGCGTGGTTGCTGACAGCAGTACCTGTTGCTGTCCACTTGCATTCCAAACAGTGAGCAAATAAAATGCTCAGCTGTACTGCCTCTCCATCTTTATCCTGTTGGAAATCTGATTTTCATCCTGTATTCAAAAAAATTGAAAGTTGATATGTTTACTTTGCTTAGGTCTGTAAATATTCTTCCACAGTGTTGAAAACTAAACACCAAAGAGAAGGTGGGGGATTGGTTTGTTCAGTTTATCCTACTATTCTTCGGTTATTGTCTTAGTGGTCCTAGATCTTGATGACCACCTCTGGCCTCCCTCAGAATGTTCACAATAATTAAAAATATGAGTGGATGAGTGACCTTTTCAACTCTTAGGATAGCAATGGTCCCTCTTCTACTCTTTGCCATACTCTTTGTCTAGTCACAATAAGAATTAAACTAATAATCCAGGTCATCTCTCCCTACCCACTTATATAACATTCTTGAAGTGTAGATATGTGTCTAAAGTAGTTTGGAGAGAACCATCTTATTTTCTAGGCATGGAATGAAAAATTATCCTTCAGACTCTGACCGAGTCACCAAAGTTAGCAAATCACTGGTGCAGCTATTCAATCACCCCAACCTAAAGATGATAGATAACTATTCTGTGGTCAGGTGCACAGATTTGATGGACATTGCCTATACCTATGTTCATGGAACAAGGAGAAAGACTGTGCCATTCCCTGCTTTTCTTTCATGACAGGATCAAAACAGATACTTTGAAGGCTATAAGTTTGAGGGTATTGACTGAATAAATTGAGTTAGTCTTTGTTTTCTACATTTTTGTGTTTGGGTGCAAACAGGAGATGATCACTAAATGTAACTGACAGCGTTATGTCTTAGAGGGCATCTGCCTCACATCAGCATGGGTTGTGGATATTTTGTACTGATATCTGGTGTGTGTGTGTGTGTGTGTGTGTGTGTGTGTGTGTGTGTGTGTGTGTGTGTGTGTGTGTGTGTGTGTGTGTGTGTGTGTGTGTGTGTGTGTGTGTGTGTGTGTGTGTGTGTGTATGTGCATATGTGTGCATGTGTGTGCATCTGCCTTGCAGAACTATGGTCTGTGGTTCAATCCTGACATCTGGTCTCTGTCTGTTTAGAATCTGCATGTTGCCATTGTTTATTTTCTCTAGGCACCCCTGGTTCCTCCCATAGTTCAACAACATATTCGTTAATTGGTTACTTTTTTAACTGGTAAATCCAAAAAAACACGGAAACAGTCCTCCAACTGTCGAACGTAACACTTTATTCACTGATGCAAAATTAAGCTCCAAAAAACACGTAAACGCTTTATTAAACCAGTGTGCGTTTTCGTCTACATAACCATGTAAGACTTCATCAGACAAACACATAATACCAAATTTGCACATTATATACTCTCATATGTTTAAAACCAACCAATAAAAATTAATTGCTTCGTAATCTCATTAACTGAGTATGCATAAAAAAGGCTCATTACAGTCAAGTTGTAAAAATAAAAAATAAATAAATACATACACATTTTGATGTTCATCACAATGATCCCAAATTCCATTTACTCCATTGTTGAAATTCATTTGTTCATAATAAATATAATTTAAAAACTTTATATAAGAGAATAAATACATAAATAAATAGTTTTACTATTATTAATACTTTTTTAACTGCCCATATATATATTGCACTTCCTCTTCCCCTAGTGGTTTGAGAACCAATTCATTTACCGTGTTAAAAGAGTTAATAAATACATAAAATTACACTTCTGTTCATTGTGAATTCCTGAGAGACAGAAGGATTATGCAGTATTAAAGTTTGTAATTGGACCATGAGATTACAGGTTCTGTTGGACTACATGCTTTACTTGTTAAATTCTGTAACATGATTCAGCGTAAGCCTACCATATAAAGCTGGAGCAGTCAGGAATGAACAAGATTCCCTGCATTAAAAGGGCATTCATGAGTCACGATAGCCGCTTCTTAAATGATGTAGAGAGGATGTACTGTGTAAAATCCATTAAGTACAGAAGAAGTAATTAGGGACCTGGGGACCCAAGTTGATAGCAATCTCTCATTTGACAACCACATGGCCAAAGTGGTTAGAAAAACATTTTATATAGCCCACCTAATCATGAAGGGATTCACATCTAGATCAGGGGAGGTCATCGTGCCTCTTTACTCATCCCTCATCAGGCCCATAATTGAGTACAATGCCCCTTTTGGGATGTACCTTACCAGACACCTGCAGCAACTGGAAAGACCCCAAAAGTACCTCACCAAGAGGATCAAAGGGCTCAAACAGATGCCATATGCTGCCCGGTTAAAGAAACTCCAGCTCTACTCAGTGGCATACCGTCTGTTCAGAGGCGATCTGTGCCTGACATATAAAGCCATGTCCAACCCGGAATTAATGGACATGCTGCACCTCAGAAAATCCAAATCCTATCGAGCTACATGCTCGAAGGACTTGAACCTCAGCACTGAAATAAATAGGACATGCTGGAGGGACAGATTCATAACCCAGAGGCTCCCTTCACTCTGGAATAAAATCCCAGTCCAGGTTAGGCAGAGTCCCTCATTGACTCTCTTCAAGAGGAATCTTGATGAGTGGATGGGAGATCGTAGGTTTACCCCGGGTATCACTTCTGTGTCACTGTTAGACAGAGGCACAGTATACTAACCTCGAAAAAGGGCATAGCAAAATAAATTTAAAATGGGTGGCAAAAGCCAAACACATTCTGGCTAGGCTTATAAATGCCCTAGGGCAGATAGCCTAGTATGAACCTATGAACCTATAAGTACAACCGATGAGACAGCCTAACAAGCAGAAAAATAATGTACAAAAATGTACATATTGTACTATATAGACTGCAAAGACTTGGGTGCTTGGGCTTCCTGTTGAACAGCTGTCTATGAATGGCTGACAGGTTTTTAAGCATTTGCAATTACCACTTGAATAACATGGGACAGCTATGCCGTTCACCCTAATTCATTCTGAAATTTTAATTAGTTTTGCAAATGAATAATGGTTTGTGCATATTTTCTGCTGTTAAACTGATGTGTGTGTCTGTGTGTGTGTGTGTGTGTGTGTGTGTGTGTGTGTGTGTGTGTGTGTGTGTGTGTGTGTGTGTGTACGCACGTGTACGGGAGGATTTATTTACATTCACGCACACACATCAATGAGTCCTGATTAAGTTTAAAAGATCTTGTTAATTCTGTCTGTGCATACCTTTGTTTAATTCTGCTCTGATTTGGTCTCAGAAGCAAGCTTTAATACACATTCACCTGTAAATACTGCTATTCTATATAATTACATTACTCATTAAAGAATTAGACCCTGGATTTTAGGGCTTTAACTTATAATAAAAGCCCACCTGTCAAAAAAGAAGTGATTCTCAGAATTCTGTTTTATTTATAGAATGTTGAATGTTTGTGAAAGTTGCATCTACTTGAACAGAATGCACAATATTTCAACACCAGGAAAAGCAGGATGTTATTCTAAATATATTTTCTGCCTCTCTTTTTCTAGAACATACAAAGATCTCTCCCACACTACATTGCTGCTGTCTGTCTGCATCCTTTCCATTATCAGAAGATTGCTGTCCATCCGAAAGGCAGCTTTTCACTTAGATTGTGCACATTGTTTTGTTACTTACGCATGTGACAAAAAATGAAGTAGAACAAAAACGTATGTGATGTGGAGAGCTGATATATGCAGAAGGGTATGTGACTGCTGTCAGACTGAACATTTCATTCTCTTGCATCCAACCCGCAAGTCAAGCAATTCAGCCTCATAGTAAGATGTTCCACAGAAAATGGACATGCCTGATTATTATTTTCTGATTAGATAAAATAAAATAACAGCAGGATGCTAAATCTCGGTATGGACTCGGGTGTTAGGTAATTGCTTTGAATCTTCCCTTTTATTCAGCTGATTCGACTACTCTCCACCCACAGAGTGAAATTTCTGTGTAGAAAAAACATACCTCAGCCATTTTTTTTCAATGTACAATTATAACCCTGAAAAAGCTTTGCATCAGCACATTTATGAAGCAGGTGGGGGTGGGGGTAGAAAGGTTCAGTTAAACTAGCTGCATTTATTTTATGTGCATATCTGAGAAGCTAAACTTTTAGATTTAGAGAGTTAGAATGTTAAAACAATGCTTAAAAGACTGTAATGTATTTAGGCAAAAAGAGCCAGAGACAGACGATTGGAATACTTGATGGCCACATACTGCAGACAGACCTATTACTTGCTTTCCCCAAATCAGTTAAGTTCACCAAACAGCTTCCTTGCATTTTTCTGATCTCTAACATCTTCAGACAAGAAATTTTATAAGCTTTAATTATTCACTTGATAACGTGTGCTATAATTGGGCTCTACCACAGTTGTGTTTTTAAATAAAGGTTTTTGTGTCCCTCTCAAACTCTTTAGCAGTTCTTACCAAAAGCTGATTTTTATGAAGTCTGTGGTACGTCACACCCTCTAGAGAAATAGAGAATGCACAAATTAAAAAAAAAAAAGTATTGCTGTGCACCCATTATGTGATGACATTTAACATGATGCCGCCAATATAAACATGGTTAGTTGAATGTATATCATACTAAAGTCATGGAATACAGCTGGTGAGAGCTATCAGGTTCAAAGTTCACTTTCATATAACGCTATAGTGCCTGTTCAGCATGTAGGTTGTCACCAGATTTAGGACTTTACAAGTGGTGCAAGGGGGTGGGGGGCACAGTGATGAAGTAGTTTGTGTTGTGCCTCACAGCATTTGGTTATGTAGTTTGGTTCTCAGCTGGGGTGTCTTTTGTTTGTAGTCTGCATATCCTATGTGTGTTAACATGGGTTTTGAATAGCTGATCGGCTCTCCTTCCACATCCCAAAAACATACAATATATGAAATGACAATCCTCCAAATTGCCCCTAGGTGTGTGTGTGTGTGTGTGTGTGTGTGTGTGTGTGTGTGTGTGTGTGTGTGTGTGTGTGTGTGTGCGTGTGAATCTGTACAGTTCTTGTGATGAGGAGGTGCTTGCTCAACTTATGTTTTCTGCCTTGAACCCAATAAGTGCTGAGATAGGTTCCAGCCCTTCTCCATGACCCTGAACTGAATTAACTCATTCACTCCAGGTAACTGTGGAAGGAAGAAGGAAGGAAGGAAGGAATAAATGATAGTAGCATGGTGGGTGAAGTGATACAGCAGTTACCAAACGTATTAAAAGCCATTTACTGTTTGATGCCAGTGAATAAAGGAGCATTGCTGCTATCTGTGCCTTGCAGTGTCGCACCAGTGGCTTGCAATCCATGAAATGTATGTCACTAATGTGATATAATGTGACTTGTCTACCTTTGTTCTACTTAGCTGTGCTGTTGGACGAAAGATGATTATATCATGTGCCCCTGACAGTCAGGATGGCCAAACATATTCAAAACTTAAACAGAAGTGCTGTTCACTGGAATAGCAGTGCTTAACACAGATCTAAGCTGAGACATAACCTGAAGATGATCCTTTCTCAAGTGCACAGACACCTTCAAGGAGACAAAGTTAAAAAGGAATCCAAATATTATAACTGGCACTTTTTGCACTCAGGATTAAGACTATTAAATACTAACAAGCTTCATTCAGTAGTCCTGAGTCTGATTCGCTCATTTTATTTTCGCATGTTGTATGACTCTGCACAAGTCACTTGGTCACCAGTGCTGTTGGGTTGCCCTTGCCAACTGGGCTTATATGTTAAGAAATACAATAAAATAAAATAAAAAATATATAGATGTCTGAATTCATACTGCTTGGGATTTCATCAGTTTTATCCAGAATTGATAAACCATTTTACTGCAAGTTGTTTAACATCCAGTAGTACTCACCTTGGAAAAAGCCAATCATTTATGAGCTCTGAGGCCTGACAAAACAAGATATGTGGAAACACTGTAACACAGCCATTTGCAGGAGGTTGTGACCACTGAACTTGTCTAGTTCATGTAGTTCCCCTGATTATTCAAGAAACAAAGTGAAGTACCAAACTGCCAGAGCCACGGATGTCGAAACAATATTTTAATGTTGAAATCCACAAGTAAACACAGAAATCAATCCCAAACACATATTTTAAATCTAATATCAACTGTGTAAGTGCACCCTTTTTATAGGGTATATATTTAAAACCTTTTTCAAGCAGGCTAAAATGTTCTTTTTCAATTATAATACCACTAAAATTATAAATGCTAAAATCGTTACAAATGTGTTTAACACCATTAACTGTGATGTCATTACCATCTGTGACACCTCTGGGTGGGGGTTGTGGTGGTATATCCACCCTCTTTAATATTTCCCCCTTCCCCTTCTCCCCCCTCTCCAAGAAATATTTCTTTCCTGATAACCAGGCTTGTTCATTAGTCTTTCTGATCTCCTGAGGGGGGGGGGGGATTCTTCAAAACTACATTCTTCATCCTGATAGTGGTTAACATCCTCTGAATTTCCCTGTTTATCATTAAACATTTTGTTTCCATAAAGGTGTTTTAAATAACCAGGGGCCCGGGGTTTGGGGTATACTGTCCCATTTTTGTATTCTTCTGTATCTCTTTCCAACTTTTTAAATTTTCTTTGAATAGTTTCTGTTAGAACTTTTCAATAATTGTGGGTTGGATATGTTAAGGCTCATGATTCAAGAAAATCACAGGGTACAAGATGCACTACAAAAAGAAATAACTGAGTTGGATAAATGCATTAAGGAAGACCTGATTTTCTCTATAAGAGAAGAGAAGGATAAATATTTTAAGATTAGGGGTGAGATTGATGAAAGGTGTGGGGAAACTATTCAAAGAAAAAAAAAAGGTTTGAGGGAGTTCATGTTTGTACTTTTTTATTCTTTTAAGTTTTTAGACTTTTCCTATGTTTGTTGTTGGTCATATAATAATAGCAAGTACAAACCAGTATCAGGCAGTGGTGACCTGCCCTTCTTTCACTTCCTAATGTGTTTCCAACTCTGGTAAAGTCTGAAATTTGGGAACTTTTAACTAATCCATTCCTGTTATGAAAAAGAGAACATCAAAAAGTAAAGAAAATTACACTGAAGAAATGTGCAAGTAGGGACTGAAAGAATCAAACCCAATAGTGGATCATGAGATTCATTATCATTGGATTGCCTTAACCCACCTTCTAGAGGTTTATATACCAAGCATAGCTTAAACTGATTATAATGTAAGTATTACAATGTTCACAAAACAAGCATGACTTTAATTGCAAGATAAGTAATCCACTTGATTCTGTTAGAGACAACATGTGCTTTTCCTAGTTAATAGCAACAATACTTTGGAGTGCATCACATTACGCTCATGTGTCACTGGATATGTTAATACTACACAGCAGGGGATGCAGTTCATGTCACAGATTATATGCCATGGATGTGCTAGACAAGATAAAACAGTGGTCTCTTTGGACCATTTACAGGTTCAGTCCTGAAGTTTAAAATAAATACAGAATACAAGACTGGTATTACAGCATGCAGTGTGACAAGAAAGCATCAGGGAATCAGTAGACATACCATACAAATTCAGTCTGTACCAATAAACATGGGGAAGGAAAAGATACACTTTCATTAGAAGAGTAATGTGATTAGAAAGGTTAAGAAGTACCATCACCAAAAGAGAGAGTAAAAAGACTGGAAGAAATTGATCCTGGCTATGTATATTATATATATATATATATATATATATATATATATATATATATATATATATATCTTACAGCCTGAGGTTTTGTTTAATGTGGGTAAATGTATCCAAATGTTAGTGTACATGTGTGACATGGAGATGAACGGGGAAGGTGGGAGAATTCTGTAACTACATTTCTTGTGCAACAGGTGCCTGAGGCTTCTCTGAAAAAGAAGTATTTGAGTTCCTTTCACAATACAAAACTATAAAGGAGAAGTATTCTTTCACACTTTTTGGAAGGAATTCCTAAACTTGTGATCCTAGGTTGGAGAAGTTGTGGTTTGAGCAGAAAAAACTATATTTACATTCACTAGTATAAGAGTCCAATCCCCGTTGCTACTAAGTGACATCAAAAGCTCCAGGATCTCTATCTTACCCTTCTGAGTTATTGGTCCCCCTTCTAGTAAATCTGTCTGATACAGTGTCCCATGTCTTTTCATACTGCTAGCCTTCTGTCACACCTTTTGTCGGGTCCTATTAAAGCCACACACAGCATCCAAATACAACACAAGTCCCTGCCAAAATCCAATCTTTCTTCATGGGTACATACTAAGCCATTGATCTGTGACAATCGTAAGAAGTCTAGCCCTGCAATCCAATAACAATTATCAGCCCTTATATTTTACAACATGATTCTCTAAAGATGGGCCAAACAAGTATATGCTGGAGTAGTTACATGTTACCCCTCTCCATGAGGACCATTGGTGCTAAACCAGGAGTGAATTTGTAGTTACCCATCCATTCTTCCAAATTACATTTCAATAGAGTAAGTGAATGTGAGGTTAAGACAGTTCCATAGAAGTGGGATTCTCGGCGATACATACCGATCCCTCCATCATGTTCTGTTAATGTTCCAAAAGAAATTAAGGTCCCTTGAATGGGTGTTTGTTATACCATTGGATCTCTGAATGTATAATATGTCTGACAGAAAAGGGTCTATTGAGGTGTTATATCTGAGTCAGAGGTCCCTTTCAGTAACCTGTATGATACTGAGATGACACAAGGATTATGGATGGTCTGTGTAGTTTTTATGCTTTAGGCTCATGATTTCTTTTAGTGAGGAAGCATTATGGTCATCCCAGCTGTGACAAGTGTTTGGACAGGTATATACTGAAAGGTATAAAACAAATAAGCAAAAATAAGTAAATCCAGTAGTACAAATCAGCAAAAATAAACAAATAAATGAAATGTTTAGAGGCAAAACCTTTAAGACTGCAAAAGTCATACATGATTATGCTGACTGTACAATTAAGCACTTAGTATAAGCTGCTATTTAAATGTCAAATATTTTATAAAGAAGTAATTGACAGGCAGTTTGAATAAAAGCTATATGAGCACCTTTATGATGTTAAAAAGAAGGATTTGTATAATGCTTTGGCTAAACATGTTTTTCGTGAGGGTGAGACATATTTTTGAATTCATGATGTTGCAGGTTATTTTTCTGAGAGTCTAAGGGGTGGTGACATAAAATCATCAGAAAGAGTTTTGAATATGACTGGATTATCAGGTTAAATGCTGTTACAGAACCTTGTTTAAATGAAAGTTGCAGCCTTAAACCTAAACTGAGTAAAAGAAGGTTAATTCAGTACATTGATCATGTGACTGTGCTGCATTTAGGATCTTTTTTTAATTGCTGTCATACATCTTTAAAAAGTGTCTTGTGGAAGTGAAAGCTCCTATTATTTAAAGGTTTCACCTCTGCGTGTTTCTTGGATTTGTAAATACCGAAAAGGGCACTATGCTCAATGACCAACGAAATGAGTGCCAAGTACAAAGGAACTGTAACGTCCCTCAACCTGGATACTATACACTTAGATTTAAGCTGCGCAGTGAAACTGCTTTCCTTACAATCGTGGATATGTGGTGATCGAAGGACAGTTCACTGTCAACACAGACACCCACATCTCTAACTATGATATCAACTTTCAAGTGGGGCTCAGTCAATGTGATAGTTATAAAGGCAGTTGTGCTTCTCAAAGGATACAATTATATATTTCTTGGCATTTAGTTTCAGTCTGTGGTTCTAACATCATCTATTTGCCTGGTATAAGTCCTCTTATAAAATCCTAGTGTCCTCAGTAGAGTTTATAATGGCACCAAGTTCGCAATCATCTGCAGATTGGTCAACCAAAATCTTTTTTACATTAGCATTTACTTTTTGGAGCTCAAAGCTAAAGGTAAGTGGTCCAAGGACTGAACCCTGGGCTGTACACTAGAGACATGTCTTTTGTAGAAGGTAGAACCATCCACCCTGACTTTCTGTGTCCTATATATTTGTCAGTTTGCTACAGAATGAGTTACACTGGGGTTAATGTTTGGGATAGCTTACATATGATGCCCGTAGGATGGTGTTGAACACCTTTACAAGGTTCAGATAGGCAGTTTCCACTGATTTGCCCTCATCCATTGCCTTTGCTAATGTTTTTTTGTGCAACACCTTTCCTCAGAAGACAAAAATTTGTGATTTTTATCAAACATTTTGCATGTCAAGGGACAAAACACCAAACATAAAAATATTTTTTTTGCAGGGGGGCAAACCACCCTACACTTCCTTCCCAAACACACACACACACACACACACACACACACACACACACACACACACACACACACACACACACACACACACACACACACACACACACACACTTCTAACTATATAAACTAACTCTGAGACCATACTACAGTGGGAAAGGGCCAGTTTCTCAGTCCCCACTGTACCATGATCACACAATGTAGCTTTCCTGTTTATCTCTATACGTCAACATTTCTGGCATTAACATTTTGGTTTTGACATTGTGCTTGTCTACATTGAGAACTGTAGAGATACTGTTATGCACCCAGAGATACACGTCTGACATTTTCATGGCTAGTGAACTTTCCCAAGCATTTTTTGCCTGTAAATGTAAACCTCAGAACAAAACATGCCATTTAGTTGGTACATTGCTAGAGTTCACTACTATAATTCTGGCAGCTGTAAGTTTGAATCCTGAAATTATGCAAAAAAAAAAAAGTTAAAAAGACAAAAAAGACAGGAGAGCAATGGATGTCAGCAATCACTGCTGTACCTTTTCCCAATATAAATGGCCTCACACCACACTACTTATATATGCTAATTCTGTGATTGCCAGATCTTGGAGAAAAGAGAATATGCTGAGAAACAGCAATTTTGGACTTAATTTATATAAGTCCTCATTTTCTTTGTTTAGTTTTGCTATTTTGAGTCTCGGCATTTAAAACTGTTACCATATACTATGGTGTGGCATGTACAAGAGTGTGATTATGGCCTCACTCCCCTTTGTGGAGCTGCCTAACAGCTGCAGTTACTATTATGGTACCCTCACCCCTCCACACTCACAAACAAACAACAGGCAGGCAAGTACAACTGTAATGCATGTCTGGGAATCGCTGCCTCTGCGCAATGTAGTAGCCACATATACATCACTGTAAGCAGTGCACATTACATTTAGCCACATATACAACACTGTAAGCAGTGCACATTACATTTAGCCACATATACATCACTGTAAGCAGTGCACATCATATTTAGCCACATATACATCACTGTAAGCAGTACACATCACATTTAGCCACAAGTCAGACTGCCAAAAAGTCACGAGTGGAGTCCCACAGGGTTCAGTCCTGGGTCCTCTCCTGTTTGGTATCTACTTCTCTGAAGTCCAGGCCAACACAAAGGGACTCTGGCTGACAAAGTTCACAGATGATTGCAAGTTGGAAGCCATAATTAACTCCCTAAGTGATGTTGGCATCCTGCAGAGAGGCCTCACTGAGACCAATGACTGGTGTCAGAACCATGGCCTTAAGCTCAATGCCAAAAAATGTGTCGTCATCCTCTGCTTGACTTACAAAGCCATGTCTGACCCAGCTCTGTTAGAAATGCTACATCTAAAGAAATCCCAATTCCTCTGCACTACACACTCCAAAGACCTCAACCTCATTACCACAATCAACAGAACAAGCTGGAGGGACAGGATCATAACCCATAGACTACCCATGCTATGGAATAGACTTCCCATACATGTCAAGCAGAGTGCCTCACTGGCCCTCTTCAAGAGAAATATGGATGAGTGGATGGGAAATAGAAAATTTACCCCGGGGATCACGCCAGTGGCTCTACTTGACAGAGGCACTTGGAACTAAGGTCGGGTGGCATGATGCCAGGGTAATCCTATGGGCTAAGCTTGTAAAGGCTCCAGGGTCATTAGCCTAGTACACACTTATGAACCTATGAACCTCTATACATGACTGTAAGCAGTGCACATCACATTTAGCCACATATACACCACTGTAAGCAGTGCACATCACATTTAGCACAAACCCTCTAGCCTGTAGGCTCATGCAGATGGCATGTGTATGTACATAGTACTTTGGATGATATGTGATTCATAAATGTAAACACAAGGCTACCACACTGCTCCTAGAGTGGACCTACTGAGTTACCACTGCTGATTCTGTAAGTGGTAAAAGCAGGGTTTCTGCATGGTATGTCTAGGACAGCAGGAATTTTCTGCTCATCCTGCAATGGGATTTTAAAAAGTGCCTGCAGGCCATACTAATGTCCTTTTCAAGAAAGTGGATGCCGGGTATGAGCTGATGCAGACAATGAATGATGCCACTGGCATTAAGCATTCTAAGAAGCAGTGTCATTATCATTATAATGACCTGAAATGGCACCATCCTCACCTGTTCTGACAATTGGTCAGAGATGCATTGTAAGATCTTTTTTTTTTTTGGGGGGGGGGTTGTACCACTGCTTTGTACCATGTACAGTACTGTACAAGTATGTCTAACAGTGCATGCTTTGCAGCTATGTTGGACCATTGCCTTAATATAGTTGGGTGCAGCAAAAGGATGGAATGCCTCTCCAGGAAACATGATTTGTAAGTATTCTGCACCAGTCCACTGTACCCCTGCAACTGCATTTGTATCATAGGTGTGTGTGATCATTTTTTCCACTGTGTTATTGTTCTGTTATCCAGTTGCAAAAGATGAGGAGAAGGAGAGATTATCCTCACCTGGCTGTCTGACTACTTTTGCATCTGGTACTTGGTGCCAGGGCCTATCAGATCTGCCTCTCAGGACGGGGATGTCCTCCTGCTAGTGGTCACTGATGCTCTTCATTCTACCCTCTCTTGAAGGTAGACTGGAGAAGTCTTCTATAGTATCCTGGCACCAGTTGTTGAGGTTGGCTGCTACCAAAGTATGCCACAAGGTAGATTCAAGTCTTAGCAAAATGGAATATCTTCTGGTATAGCTAGCTGAGTTATGTTTAAGTAGGTCCTGCATATTGGGCCTCTAGGGAAGCAACTAATCCAAAAGATTAACTTTCTAGGTGAGGAAAATATGGGTCTGTTGCCCTCTAGGTCAACCTGGTAGCCATCTATGCCAGGAGTCAAAACTGTCATCTTTCCATTTTATATCCTCCATTATGTGTCATTTCCCATTCCATGTTTGCTGTCCAGTACTCCCAATCACCAGATATCTATCCTTTCTAAGCCTGTATTCATCCACTGTCCTCCTTCTCTTTTGATCATAGTTCATAGGTGGTTACTGGTCTATTGACCCAAAGGTCTTTATAAGCCTAGCCACGTGTACCCAATGTAATACTACAGAAACCCAATATAAAGGATCTTGCTTAATCTCGAGATCTTAGTTATCAACGGCTACCCATATCTAAGAGTGTCATTGGTGAAATCCCCAGCAGGAATTTACAGTTTCCCATCCAGTAATCCAGGCTATACTTAAACAGGGTTATAAAGGGGCTTTGTTTGATGTGAATTGGTAGCCTATTCCAGAGGAGTGGCAACCTCTGAGACACATATCTGTCTCTCCAGTAGGTCCTACTTACAGGTCAGGTTATTGTCCCTGAAAGAGGTGACCCTTGTCCCATTTAACTTGTGGATGTACATCGTTTCCATTAGGTTTAGCCCCAAGAGTGCTCTGTAGGCAAGGTACAAGTCTCCTCTAAGTAGTCTGTACTCTAATGAGTACAGTGACAGTGAATTCAGTCTGTGAACGTATGATGTGCTGGAGACCCTGAATTTTCTTGGTTAGAAATCTCTGAGGTCTCTCAAGTTGCTGCAGGTGCCTGGTAAGGTACATACCAAAGGGAGCATTGTACTCAGTTATTGGCCAGATGAGGGTCAAGTATAGGCATGTTATGACCTCTTTTGCTCTTGAGGAAATGCCTTTGCTAATGAGGTGTGCAATGAAGAATGCCTTCCTTGCCACAGTAGATACATGGTGGTCAAAGTTGAGGCTACAGTTAACTTGCGTTCCGAAGTCTTTCACTACTGAATTGTTACTTAGTGTATTATTATTATTTTTATGATAGTCTGCAGGGATATTGTTTTTACTGAAGGGGATGATATTGCATTTTTAGCATTGAGTTTGAGTCCATGGCTTTGGCATCAATCATTAATTTGTGGAAGTCCCTCTTGAAGTATATTGACATAATTTGGGCATTCAGTAATTGCACCTAATTTGCAATCATCAGCAAACGTAGTCAGCCACAGCCACTCTGTTTTGGCCTGAACTTCTGAGAAGTATATTCCAAACAATAGGGGGCCCAGCACTGATCCCTGTGGAACCCCACTGGTGACAGGTCTTTTGGTTGAGATAAAGTCCCCAACTTTGACTAAGTGTGATCTGTCACTGAGCCAGTTAGCAATCCACCTGACAACATAAGGGTTGATATTCAACTGGGAGAGTTTAACAATGATGCCCGAATGTGAGATTGTGTTGAAGGCCTTGGCCGCATCAAGGTAGGCTGTATGCACAGATTTGCCTTCATCTATGGCCCTGTTGATGTTTTCAAAGAAGTCCACCAGGTTTAGCAGGCATGACCAGCCTTTGACAAAACCAAACTGTATTGGATCAAGGGTTTGGAGCTCACCTATATCCTTACTTATAATGTCCATGATGATTCTTTCCATGAATAAGCCTGGTTAAGCTTATGGGTCTGTAGTTCACAGGGTCTGTTGCTGTACCCACTTTATGAAGGGGCATGACAGTTGCTGTTTTCCATTCAACAGGGATAAAACTAGTACTCAGGCTGTGGTTGAAGAGAGTACCTAATGTAGTTGCTAACTCATGTTTTAGACCATTTAAAAAGCATGCTGGGATGCCATCTGATCCCATAAAGGCTGGGATTTTGGCCTTGGAGAGAGCATTAATCAATTAAGACTTGATCTTCAGAGATACAAGGTGGGTGAGATGTAGAGGGAATGCTCTGTGGAATGTTTGGAGTGGAGAGGGGGTGAAATTTTCACCAAGCCTGTCTGCTAATAGGTTAGCTATTTTCACAGGATCAGTGTGTGTGCGTGTGTGTGTGTGTGTGTGTGTGTGTGTGTGTGTGTGTGTGTGTGTGTGTGTGTGTGTGTGTGTGTTCATAGGTTCATAGGTAGGTACTAGGCTATTGGCCTGAGGGCTTACGCAAACCTAGCCAACAAGGTTCCCTGGCATACGCCACTCAAAAAAGTTATTTTCCTGTGCCACTGTCGAGCAGAGACACAGAAGTGATCCCCGGGGTGTATTTCCTATTTCCCATCCACTCATCAAGATTTTTCTTGAAGAGTGCTAATGAAGAACTTTGCTTGACATAGATGGGTAGCCTGTTCCAGAGTATGGGAAGTCTCTGAGACAGTAATCTATCCCTCCAGCATGTCCTGTTTATTGTGGTGAACAGGTTTAGGTCCCTAGACCATGTAGCTCGGAGGGATTGGGATTTCTTTAGGTGTAGTATGTCCAACAGCTCTGGGTTTGACATAGCTATATATGTTATATGTTGTGATGCCATTCACAGTTAGTTCAGAACACATCAATGTCCTATCTTTTAGATTACAAATATAGCTGAAGAATGCTTTATGGTTATCCTTATCTATCATTGCTAATTTTTTTTCAAAGCTGTAGTAAAAGTTTCAAGATTGACATGTGGCTAAATATATGACATTCATAGATCTACAATTGGCACTCACAGAAAAATGATAAACTCAGTATCTGAATTAATATAACAACAAGCCTTACAGGAACCACATGGTCTGGTCCCATTCCTTGTCACTATATGTCTATGGGCATCTCTACCTTCATTGCTTAACAAGTCTGTTAGATTTTTATTTCTCCTAAAGCCAAAAGATGGCATGGTTCCAGCAATTGCACTCATTTTCTCATCAGAAGCTAATATCTTCCAATTATTTCTGATTATATCACAAACCCCATGTACGTTACTACTATAAATCAGCATAAGCCTTGGACCTTTGTTCTGTGACTTCCTATTTGAATTTGTTAATTCATCTAATTCCCTTGATTTAAACCATGGGTTCAATCGACCCTGTCTACATAGGAAAGACCAATTGTATGTTAAAAACTAGAATCTTGAATCACGTACCAGCCATTAGGCTAACAAATTAGCATAATGCTCTTTTTAGGCACGTATCAGCATTTGCAGGCACAATTTCAAATTTATGGTTATCAGGCTGATATCCAAAGGGAACAGAGGGGGGGGATATTGTGAACGGGACTGAGTGTGAAGAAACTAGGTGGATTATAGAATTAACAGCACACAGAGTTCCTGGTCTCAATGAAGTCATTCCTATTAAGGCCGCCCTAAAGGAAAGGCGGACTCAGTATTGAACAGTGATTGGCTGTGAAGGGTTTTAAATGATTTCCTGTATTTGTAATGCATTGTCTGAAGAAGGGTAATAACCTGAAAGCGCTTACTGTTTTTGGATTTTATTCAATGCTTTTATCTTCGTATTTGCTGCCTTGTACCAGTGACGAATAAATACTTCTTCATATTGGTTGGTAACTGCTTTTCATGGACTTGTGTTGCTGTTTGCTGTGAGCTGTTGCCTTTACAGAAGTTTTCCTGTTTTTTGGACTTTATCTTTGTGCTTTATAGGTAAGTGGAAGAGGGGAGTAATGCCAAAAATGTCATTTCTAGTGAAGGTCTCAGTATTGCAGTTTAGTGTATATCTGTCTTAACTGTCTTTCGGCTTTTCCCGGTTAGGGGTCGCCACAGCGGAACTCCGGTCCGCTAATGATTGGCAGTAGATTTTTACTTGCTGGCTTGCCGGGCCTAATGCACAACCTTCAACGAAGGAACGCCCATTCATGCATGTCGACACACAGAAGACGCTCTAACTGAGAATCGAACGTGCAACGTCTAACTGTGAGGCAACAATGGTATTTGCAGGTTAAGGTTAGATTAAGGGACAGGGAAAAGTATAGATGTACATTGTGTAGGTATAGCAGTGAGTGTTTTTGTGTGTCTTTTTGGGGTCAAGTAAAGGGTGTTTAGTACCGTAACATGTAGAGCTTAAGGAGTTTGTGTTAGGGCTAGGGTAGAGATAAGATTAGGGTTAGCACACAGAAATAATTTAATGCAGGATGTAAAAGACAAGTTAGAGAGTTTTTTATAGATTAAATTTGTTGCGCAATTAATCTATATAGTATGTATTCATTAGCTGTAAACACTCACATATCTTTCAACTGTCCAGATTTGTGCAGAATATTCAGGCATATGACTCATGTTTTTGGTCTGCTCCTCATGAAACTTGTAGTTTTCTGGCATACAGTCAGGACTGACGTCACTAAATAATGACATATATTTGCGTTTCAGAAAATACATGCTAATGCAAAAACTTTAATTTTAGCAAATTTCTAAGTTTATAAGAGCAACATTTAACAATCGTCCCTGATTTGGCTTAGCCCGGATTTCTTGTGCTTAGAAGTTGAAAGGTTTGAGCACCCACAAACAACTAACTAAACCGATGATCTAAACTTACCCAGCCAAACCTCCTTCCAAGCTCTATAATGGGTCCTACAGGGTGCAGGTCCCATCTTCCCTATACAGTTCACCAATAGGTAGCACTCACTAAACTGGGTTTCAGTAATAAACTTTCCAACAAGCTGGTGATCTGATGAAATGGCAATAAATAAACATATTGAATAGCTACAAACCCACAAAACAGACAAATAATCATGAAGATAGACACACAGACACATACACCTACCTATCTTCTGCAATTAGATCAGAGGATTATGGATGTGAGATGTCCTCTGTACTCCAGGGTTCGATTCCCACAGCCTTAATTTACCTACTGTGTGACTTAACCATTGTTCTTGGGAAATTGGGCTAGACTCATGCCTATGAGATGAAAAATGTTTTGAACAGTGTTAAACTAACACACATACACAGACTGATGCAGAAGTAATGCTGTCATTCCTAATGTACTCCATTCAACAGAATGTCAGATCCCAGTCCTCTGGTGAACATCCCCTCTGCAACATAAAATTAATTCCACCAGTGACACATAGTTATCTGTTCCTCTGCCCTTGTCATGCAACAAGATACACATCAAACTCTTGTCTCATAATTTTCCATCTTACCTCTACAAAGGTTAGCTTATCTAAGGATGAGGCAGCTATGAGAGTAGGTATCAGCATTTCCAATAATTACTGTTGAACTATACTTGTGAATTTTAATAGTCTAATAAGCAACTTATTTCTGTACCTAAATCTTCCTTTTTCTCTGTTTCGCAGTGAATTAATTATAATGCTTATTTCTACTCCATGGCACAAGTTTTAAAATCTAAGACTACAGCTTTTCAAGGAAGAACCTATGTTTAAATAATGCAGAGTCTATTAGACCCACACATCCTAACAGCTAAAATCTGAACACAGAGAATACTGCATATTTTATAAGGTAATATGTTTAAAGCACAATTCAATATTCAATGATTATGCCTCACAGAGAAGCAGTAAACAAGGTTAAGGCTATGAGATGCTAATAAGCTTCATCACGTAGTTGGTGGTTTGATCCCCTCGGTCTCTACTTGTGTATTGTTTAGGGTGACTCTGAGGAAATCACTTAATTAGACAATACTCCTGGAAAAGACCTGTGCCAAGTTCAGTCACTGAGTCAATAAACAAGATAAACACAAAAAATCCCTTTAGAAAAGAATCTTATTTCCATGCAGGCAATAACACAGGAGTGAGCCAATTAAGTTATATGCAAATTATACTGCCTAAGCTATAAAAAAATAAGAAACTGTTTATGCAACAGTCATATAAAAGAAAAGAGTACTGCATGAGTAATTAGTGAAGGAGGCCATGTGAGAATGAACTGGCTATATGTTTACAGTGAGGCTCCTACAATTCTGTGCCAGCGTTCTGAAGCTCGTCATAACACTAAGTAATAATTATAAGACATTGATGAAACTATTGCCAGAAATATTACATTGGCACTTAAAGTAAATGTTCCTGGTAGACTGGCTTCATGACTTATTTTATCAGAACTTAAAACAAGCATAATAAAATTAGGACAAACCTGGAAGATAGGCAAACTACCTCTGCATTTCAATGCATGCATAATCATTACAAATACTCTACTGAGTGTGCCTCTGAAGATTTTACCTTATGCATACCCACAAAGAACAGTCCTGAAGCGAGTACACCGAAGACAAGTCAAAGCCTGGTTCCTTTCTCATTTTTTTGTTGATAAGGCTAAAACTTCACAGAAATGGTGTGTGTGTGTGTGTGTGTGTGTGTGTGTGTGTGTGTGTGTGTGTGTGTGTGTGTGTGTGTGTGTGTGTGAGAGAGCGTGTGTGTATTGTTATATATATAGTATACTCTTCTGATGAATGAAGATTGAAAGCTCGCGCTTCAATTGCCTAATTCAACTCATCAATGAGCAGAGTTCCTGCATAGGAAGTCACTGTTGATGAGTTGTACTTGTAGTGATGCCCTTTTCAGGAATTTCCCCCTTCTTCAAATTGGTGCAACCATGGTGTTGGTATATATGAGATGGGGGTGTTTTTGGCAGTTTTTTTTCCAGAAAATGCATTTCAGGGATTATGATCCTCAGTGCACTCACTTTTGTCCACTTGTAGTGGAAGGATGTATTATATTATATTGAGAAATATATAGATGCTCTATATACACACACACCCCTATATGTGGGTTAATCAAAGTAGATGGTCATGTTTATGTATGACAGCTGTTCTTTCGACACCATTTAGTTGACAACAACACTAATCAAAGGTGCATTTGAGAGTGTGGTAATAGGAGAGGTAAGAAATATGCATTTCCCCATTATGTGATCAGAGAGATTGTATGCATAATTAGCAAGGGGTATGAGGCTGGCAAAAAAAAATTGTTTTTAAGTTGCAGAAACACAGCTACGCACAACTCAGGTAAACCAAGTGCAACAAATAGCCAAAAAATGCATAAACACAGTCCACAAAAGTGTTGCACTAGGAACGACACAGGCAGATAAAATCTGTTATAGTTTATTCCACAAATAAACAAGGATAAGCGCTTTCACAGAAAATAAAAACTCTGCTTCATCAGATCCACCATATTCACAACAGAAGCAGCTTAAATACTACATACCCCACCAGTCATGAGCTAAATCGACTCACACATCCTTTTTCATTTAAAGGTACAAGTCATATTGTAAAAAGCATTCATATATAACAAGGACAGTTAAAATATTCACCTAAACAACCTGCGTGCTTTCAATACAGGTTTAAGAGGGACATTCTCATTTAGTCCCAACCCTTTGTGCGCTTGCATCCTAACAATCCACTCAAGTTCCACAGTCTCAGTCTAAGGAGCGTATAAGGGAACACCTTTATTCCATTAATATCAAGTACATGTCAAATGCTCTAGCAAAACAGGTAGTGGAGAAGGGAGCTGAGCATAAGTTTAAGTTTAGAGTTATTGATAGGGTTTTTGAAACTCTAAGAATGGGTGACAGAGACTGAGGAACTTGAGTGTATTGTTAGGATGCAAGCGCACAAAGCATGCATTTTTCTGAAGGATATGAAGTCTGAATCTGAAACATATGTCATTATTTAATTACTTCAATCTGCAGTGATTTGTCAGAGTACCACACTTTTTATGAGGAACAGACCAAACTATGAGGCAAAAATCTGGAAATTCTGTGAAAATATGGGCAGGTGAGAGATATTTATTAGGTGGAAAAACGATTTTACATCTGCTCCCCTCTGCTACACTCAAAAATAAAAGAGTGGAAGAATGAAGTGTGGTAATATCTTTTAAAGGCCTTTGTTCCTCAGACAAACACTTTGTTTCTCCTGATATCTGTTTAGCAGTGCTAGTGTTTTACAGGCTTTCAAAGGCTATGAAAACTGGTAAACATATTGTGCCCCAGTGATTTTTGGGGTTTTTTTGTAACTGGTAAAGGAGACTGGATCTCATCGATGATAATGTGTTCTCAACAAAGATGCCAAAATTTACCTTATTGGCATCCTTGTTTCAAACACATAAGTTGGTTATGATTGGAGACCAGATTATCATATTCTGTAATTATATGTGAAATACAAAACCACTAAAACATTATAAAAACAATCTTTTAGTAGCTCTGATGGTGCTTCACCAGTCAAAAATATTTTTTTATTATATCCAGTGATGTTGTTTCACAATTATAGCATCATCTCTTTTTATTTACATTAGATAAGTCTGTAGATTGACATTTACTTTGAACTTGTTGTAAGGTCCTGAAAAAAAAGTGCAAGTTTGCTGTTGTGCATAATGATGCTTGGGTTCTTGCCTGCAAAGAGATAGAGCTGCTTCCCTTTGTATTGCAGAAATAAAGTAATACAAATTCAAGACTGAGTTCCTAATGGTGACAAGGTGATGTTGACCCCTGACAACAATGCACCTCTTGCTTTTTATGGCCTGGCCAGAAGAAGATGTGACCTGCATTATGTCAGTTCTCTCTACTTTGTCCAAGAGGGGAATACAGTTTCTAAATCATATTTATTGCTGTAAGTATACAGATCTTCACTTTACAAGGATTTTTCGGGTACAAAATCACTTTTTCTGTTTTGGTACTCAATCTGCCCTTCTACAGAGGAATCATCACATGACCTCTAACATATGGCAACTTTTATAAACAGGAGGGAAATAGGCAGTTTCTTAATAAGTAAATAAGCCCTAATCACTCTTTCTTTCACTAAGTAGCCTGTTCGAGCTTTGAAGTACACAATGACCCTTCCTTCAGTCTTTTGTGCCCCGACTCCTGATTGTAATTTACTTTGGTCTCATTTATTTCTAACCACTGCTCAATTATCTGTAAGATATGCAATATCCACCATTGCATAGATTACTAGAGCTTGAAGCATGCATATGGTTTCTAAGGTTATTTCCATGTCACAAATTTTAATCCATCCCTCTTCTCTGATTTCTTACATTTCTACATGTGCTTCCCTATCTCCCTGTATTTCATCTACTGTCATGCTTTCATTTTGTGACTGGTACTTTTATATTTGCTCAGCTACACTATCTATATTTAAACATAGCTTAGATGTAATAACTTTCTCCATTTTGCTCAGATCTAGTTTTGACACGTTATGATTCAGTTTATACCCTGCACAGAGGTTCTGACCCACTCGTATCATTTTATGAACTGTTATTAACCTAAACCCATGATATCGCCAGCATTTTATAACTATCCACTGTACTTTGAATTTTTCTACTTCTATTTTATTTTGTGTACTAGCAAAGGGATGGAATCACCTCTGAAAAGGTTACCATTTGTCTGACTTCATTGCAGATTGTTCTAACTATGTTATACTGCTACTTCATAAAAGACAACTAGCAACTCAAGTTAGACTAAAGGATCTGTCGAACAAGAATGTCAGCTCTAAGAAGAAACTGGGTTTCACATTTGCTGAATGGCTTTATTTTACCTGAATGTAGTATAGTATGGAACATCTGTGTATGTTGCTACTTACAGAGCTTATTGTAAGAACTTTTTATCAGTCAAATGTAGATGATTTCCAACCATATCTTTACTTTTCTCTGAAAAGTGTGCCAGATTTTAGAGTTTTACAGTATTGTTTGGATTCAATTTCTAACTGACCCATAATTGTTTGAAGCTTTCCCTGGCTAGGACCAAAGCGATACTGGTCCATGCCATCTATCTCGTCTTCCTGTGCTCTCTTGCTTTATCACATTTCAGGGATCATTAAAAATCTGTACCTTTAGTTCTCTAGTTTATTTGCTGTTTACTGATTTGACTTTGAATTTTTGTTGAAATAGTGCAACTTGTAAACTCAAATTCCCTGATACAGCATGTCTTTAAATACTCATGGTTATTGCTTCTCCACACTGCAATCATACCACAAAGTGTACAAACAGTGTATTACTTTGTGTATTTTACTCAATTATGTATTATTTTCAATAATGTTTGTAAGCTTATGTCTTGTTTATCAATTTTTGTATATTAATAACTGTGGAACTTTTCTCCCCTGGCCTCTGCTGAAAAAGGGCTTTTGCTCAGTTGGACACTCCCATTTAACAAATGTCAAATAAATAAATAAATAAAATAAACTGAATTCAAGATCTGGGTATGGTTCTGGATGACAGTCTGACTCTGAAGGACTATGTGTCAGCCCTTATCAGGACATTTATTTTTTCATCTTAAGAATTTAGCCTGGATCAGATTCTATCTTTGGACCTTGGATTGGTTTTCAGATTGTTATATGGTCAGGCTATAGTGGGTTTAGAATTCTGTGGCAAGATTATAGACCGGTACACCTCGATCAAATAATAAAAAAATCTTGGTAAAAGACAAAATTTATTGCAAAAGCAACTGTTAAAGCTTTCCTCCCCTTAACACAAGAAAGTGTGGTGCATGCCGGCAGTGTCGATATATTTTAGAAAAAGATAGTACTGTTTTGGACAATGACTTTAGATCATTTGTGTATTTTAAATTAGGAAATGGCAAGGGATAGTTTATATAGCCAAATGTGCTACATGTTCAGGTTTTTACACTGAGGTTAGGATCTATGAGCACAATTATGATATAAAGAAATGTAATAAAACAATGCACTATATAAACACACTAAGCTGTAACGATTTTAATAAATTCAATTTTGCTATTTTAGAACAGATAGTTAAAGACTCCAGAGGTGGTATGCGGCAGACAACACTCAAATATAAGGAACTTTTATGGCAGCTGAGATTAAATGCCCACACCACCCCTGGACTAAATGAAAATGTATCTATAAGTGCTCTACTTCAGTTAAAAGCAGCTAAAGTATAAGATTTTCATACTTCCACATATATCCATACCCCCATCAGGAGCACTGAACTTCAATTTTTTATATAAATTATTGTCAAGTTGATTTTAACATTTAAGATACATGTATAGCTTTAAGAATTTATTTAAGCATGAACTCCCACGTGTGTAATTTAGTTCTGAGGAAATCCCAGTTGTTATGGGGACAAAAGCACTTAACAGTTGTTTTGGAATAAATGTTGTCTTTTATCACAATTTGCTTTATTATTTGGTTCAGTCTTTCATGTCTTCAAAAGTGGTTCAAGATGGATTGTGTTCTTTGTGATTTATGGGTACTGTTGTTTGAATGCTTTTTTTCCAAGGTTACACTTTGAAACTGCCAAAACATGCTTGTTCTGTGGGAGTTGAGGTAGCTGCAAATTACATCCTAGATGTGTTCTTAAGATTTTCAGCCTCCCCTTTGTGTTTTCCATGACTGAGTCTTCTTTATTTGAAAGAGGTGCTGAGATCTTATATCCCTGTTAGGCAGTTCAGGTCATCAGGTGAGGGGCTGTTTTTTTTGTTACAAGAGTTCATCCTGAGATATCATGTGAGATGTCTTTTGCCTGTCTTTGCATGACTCTTTGGAATCAGCTACCTTCCCTGATTTCTGGCATGCAAGCTAGAGTCCTCTTTCAGGAAGTAACTACATCATCACATATTCAGAAGAATCTGTTGCGGTCCTAAAAGGAACAGCATTTCTGCCTTCATAATGTTATTCAAGTGTATTGATGTTATTAAAATTATTTATATTATTATTATTAAAATTGCAAAATTTTATATTAGTGTTTATTATTTATTTGTCTCACTCATCGAATGATGGAGTAATGAATTTTGCTACTAAATGTAAGTTTTGAGTGGGTGTCAGACTTGTTGCAATGATATTAATGATTGACACTCTTTTGTGGGGTCACTAGTGTGTGATTATTGAATTTTTCCTGGAATATCAAAGTTGTGGTTTCTCAATGATGCCTTCTTTCACAGAGATAGAGACCTCAGAGCTGGTATATAAAAGTAGCAAGGGTGTGGGAGTGCAAGCATTCTACCTAACATCAGGTGTTGGTGGAAAGCTTATCCCTCTGCAAAAATTCATTGTTTAGTAACCTTTTCCTACTGAGTGCTGTTCTTGTTTAAGTGATATTTTTGTGATAATAGGTATGTGTGTTAATCATAAAACAGCAATGCATTGTCACAGAGTCCAAGTATTTGAATATTTATAAATATATATATATCCACACTAAAAAAATAATATAATATAATTTTCTATTTTCTTAACTGTTACACAACAATGGTCATAATGAATCCTACTCTGAAACTTTTTTTCCTAAGTCATTTTTATCTTTCACTGTCTGATACCCATCTTCCACAATCAAGCAATACATTAACTCTGCAAGGATGAAAGCCAGTTATGGGAAGCTGTCATTCAGACAGTCATCAAGTTTTTAATTTTTTTTTTTTTTTTTTTTAAATAAGCCCTAACTCCACCCCTTGCTGGCTGACATTATTACTTGCATGACTGGAGTCTATAATGCCCTTATTGTGTGCGTGTTTATGCTTACACATGCATACACATGCACACACAAATTCACACAAACTAATATTACCAACTTGACAGCACCAAGTCAAGCCCAGGTCATTGGTCCCAGACATCTTGATGCCGTAGTGCCTTACAGCCCTTAAGTTGCTTGTTACTGATTAGCCAAGTAGAATCACTACTCCACCCTCCCAATGGCAGAGCCAGCAATGGCCACTCACTCCAATTTTTCCCCCACCTCTCTCTTCTGGAGCCAGAGATGCTATTTAAACTCAGACTATCTAGGCCACAGTCAAGACTTTAGCCCTCCCTCTACAACACATGACTGAGCTGTACACTACTGAAACTTGACAATCACTGTCCAGAAGCAAGGATGCCAGCAGGCATACATTATGTATACTGTAGCATACACTGTGGCCAGTCATGGGGTAGTAAATATTTTAAAAAGTCCTCCCCTCATTGGCTGATTTGCTAATAAGCCTTTCAAAGCATGATAGGACAGTAATTATCACATTACTGACTTTAAATTATTTTTGTTAGTCCTCCTTGGAGGGGGGGGGGTGTAAATTAGGGTGGTGAAAGGAAGTTTTGGGGGGTGTTGGTCAGTGCAGTCCAGGCAGCCCTAAAGGGGAGGTAACATTTAAAAATGTAAAACTTGTTTGTGCGGGTATATTTGGCAGGTAATTTCACTTAAATACAGCTGCAGTCCATATCCTAATTATTTTCTTTCTACTAGTTTTGGAGCAGAGTGAGGATTTTTTTTCCTAGGTGGATTTGCCTGTGTTTCAGTGCAGTTTACTAAATAGCTGAACTTGCACTGAAGCACTTCTGCTTCTGATTTTGTTCACTGCATTCTCTGGGTAGTATGGCATGTTCTATATGTTCTATAACCTTCAGCATGTGCAGTGCCGAGTGCAGGCACACACACAGTAATGTTCTAATTCGGATTCCATTCTGACTCATTTCCTTCTGCAATTGCTACCCTGCTCTGCTTTTTTTTTCTGTGACAACATACTGCAAGGGGAAAATTGGGATACCTGACAGATACCAAGCTTCAAGAAGCTGCATTTTAAAAGACTTCACTGTTCTTGCTTCCCTTTCCTTAAATGTCAGCAATACAGTTGCAGCAGCCAGCCCCATAAAATTAACCAAATAGAAGACTAACCAGTCAACACGGCTGAATACAATAAAGTTACAGTTCCAAAGTTTAATAAAACAGCATAAAATGTTAAATAAAACAGCATAAAAATGATAAAAACATCCAAGAGAAAGACAAGCGCTTTCACACCTATCCAGGTGCTTCTTCAGAGCAAATAAAACAGGTATAAAATGCTGCTGAAATGCACACAGTTTCAAGTCTACCTCTTAAGGTCATGTGACACGAGCAGCGGTCTTAAAGGAACATAGTCATTTAGACCCATCCTGCTGTCACTTCGTAATTCTAAAATCTATTTAGTTTCAATACATTCTGTTTTAGTGCTGACATCACCACCTCTAATGCTAATATTAAAAAGTTGTAGCACAATAAACTTAAACGTATGGGAACTTCCAGCAACTAAAGTATACTCTGATAGTGCATTAATTTTATCTTTTCGAGAGACATCATAGATATGTTCACATACACAGTCTTTCAAAGCTATATTAGTTTTACCAACATAAACATTTACAAACAGTGCAGCTAGATAAATAAACAAGACTGCAGCTCTTACAATTTGGAAAGAAATTGAATTTATAAAACCTGCTTAGTTTCAGGATGCTCAAATCTATCAGTAGTTTCAATAAACTGACACATATTACAATCTCTACAAGGGTGAGTTCCTATTCTATCAGTAATTCTTGGTTTCTTTTGAACAAGTTTATAGCACATTTTTCTCAAAGTATTGTTCTTAAAACAAAATTTAGGAACCTCACCTACAATAGTTTTGTTTCTATCATCACATGTGTGACACCCCTGCTCTGACCCAGTAATCAAAGCGCCTCAATCATCACCGCTGGCAACAGTGAGGGATGTACACAATGGAAGGATGACAAGTACACACACAGTAAAGTACAACTTATCTTAAGAGCACACAGAGATGACAGTCAGTCTTGGGCTGGTTTCAGCCTCCTTCTTCAAATCCCCAATAAGAGATGGCACACTATAGGGTTAAGATCTCAGCTGAGACGTCAAGCCAAGACCTCGAGTACCCTCTCTTTCCAACCAGTGCTTTGTGTCCCTGCCCAAGTAGCTGACACACACACTTTGCTATCCGATTTATATACGAACACACACACGCACACACACACTTGGGGAAGGCTAGCACAGGTTTACTAGCTATGCCCTCTTCTGCCCAGACTATAAGGTAGTTATCATTGCCTCCAACCCCTACTTATCAGCTACTTAAGGCCCTTACAAAGGGTGACCAATCCTACTGTGTAATGTTACTATTATCCAAATGATAACTGTGAACAAGAGCAAGGCTATTGGAGTGGCCTATACCGTGTCACCAAATACATATGCAAGTATTCTAAGAACTTAAATATCTCTAAACAAACCAGCCACAATTAAAAGGTTTAAATATATTTAATGATAAATAATAAAAGAACAAGACAATACTCAAACAATACTCAAACAAGTCGACAGACCATGATGCTTTGCCAGAGATGGCCTGCACCTGTCACCCCTGGGATTCCGGATACTGGCTAAGGCTCTTACCACCCCATAGTGCCTTTTTTAGGCAAGGTTCAAATGACAAATTCACCACTGTAACAGGAAGGAACAGGCAAGCAAAAACTGAGGGTAATGTTACTCAATGCTAGAAGTCTAAATTTCAAAATGCACTCCCTCGAGGCACTCCTTAAAATGGAGAACTTCGGTATCTGTGCAGTGACTGAGATATGGTTCAAGGCTCCAGAGAGCACCTCTGCATTACCAGGCTATAACTCATACCACACTTTTTGGCCATCTAACCTGAACCAAAGGTGGAGGTGTGTCCATATTCATTAAGGATATCCACACCTCCAGGCTAGTTGCTCAGCAAAATGCATCCGAGTTTATCCAAGTGCAACAAACTCTGGGCAAAACTGCAATTCAAATTGTAGTTTGCTACAGATCCCCCACCATGCCCCAGGATTCCCACTCCTCTTTTCTTGATATACTGGAAAATATTAGGGTTCAACCAAACACCCTAATAATGGACAATTTCAACTACCCTACAATTAAGTGAGAAAACTATTCATGTACCAACTCCTTCGCTGAATGTTTTCTGGAATTCATAAATTCCAATGCCCTGGATAAACTTATCCACACCCCCACCAGGGGCAACAATATCCTAGACCTAGTTATTACCAACATGAGTGAATGGAGTTTCACACCTGAAGTCAACTCCTCGGTCAGATCCAACCATAAGCTAATCACCCTAGATATCCACATCCCGCCCCCACCCTCCATTAAGGAAACCACAGGAAAACATTTCTCCAAAGCCAACTTCATGCTTCTTAAGACAGAAGTGGCAAACTTCATGGCACCCATGCAGATGGACAATACAGTTATGACTGCTGAATCCTACAGAAATGCACTCTATAAGCACTTACACGAGTGCATGGATCGTGCTATCCCAAACAGAACCAAGGCACTATCCTCCAAAATAAAGAAGCCAATCTGGTGGTCCCCTGCCATAAACAAACTCTACAACAGAAGTAAGAAACTGTTGCAAAAGAGAGTAAAATACCATGAATGGAGGAGCTCCCTGGTCAGCCTCAGTAAGAAGTAAGATCCTCCCAAGCTAGCTACGAAAAAAAAAATCACCACTGATTCTAGGGGCAACCACAAAGCATTCTATAGATATGTCAAGAATCTCAATGGCAACACCCAGATCTGCTCTGAGTTATAGCACAACGGCATGAAAATTACAGAACCAACTGATATCGCCAACATTCTGGCAGAAAGGTTCAGTGCTAACTTTACCTCCCTCTCACCCCCTAAAGGGCCCATATCTATAAAGGAAGAATGCAGAGTCCCTGTAATGACAACTACGCAGGTAAATGCTGCACTCTCTAAAGCCAAAAACACAGCATCCATGGGACCGGACAACATCCCAGGCTGCGTTTCAAATGAACTTCAGAATGAACTGGCTCCCCACCTAAGCAACATGTTCAATCATAGCCACACATCAGGCTTTGTGCTCACTGAATGGTGCATAGCATCAATTATCCCATTCCACAAAGGGGGAGCCACCACTGATCCCAGGAACTATTTCCCTATTAGCCTGACGAGCCTGGTCTGTAAGGCCATGGAATGTATCATCATGGAACTCATAAACAAAGACATTGGTAACCTACAAACTCTGGACCCCACCCAGTTCGGGTTTGTGAAATGCAGATCATGCCTCCTGAACCTGATCAACTTCTTTGAGGCAGTCACCAAAGCCATAGAAAAGGGTAAAGTGATTCACCTCTCTAGACCTCACCAAGGCTTTCGACACCATTCCCCAATCTGGAATTATAGCTAAACTCACTAAACTAGGTATAAATCCCTACGTCACAAGATGGGTTGCCAACTGGTTCACTGACAGAACCCACACTGTAAAAGTAGCAGACTCCAAATCTGATTTCAAACCAGTGAAAAAGTGGAGTACCACAGGGTTCAGTCCTGGGACCTCTCCTGTTTGGTATCTCCTTCTCAGAAGTACAGGTTAACACAAAAGGTCTTTGGCTAACAAAGTTCGCAGATGACTGCAAACTAGGATCCAGTCGATTCCCCAAATGATGTGGACATCCTAAAGAAGGGCCTCACTGAGAGAGATGCCTGGTGTCAGAGCCATGGCCTCAAGCTCAATGCCAAAAAGTGCATTGTCATCCACTTTGGTAAAAACTCTGTACCCATGAACTACCACATAGGCGGCAGTCTACTTAATGCCGAATGTGTGATAAGAGACCTTGGGACCCACGTGGACAGTAGTCTCTCCTTTGATAATCACATCACCACAGTAGTCAGGAAATACTTCTACATGGCACACCTCATCACAAAAGGGTTTCATCCAGGAAAAAAGAGGTCATTGTTCCCCTCTAGTCGACACTCGTTAGACCCATTATAGAGTACAATGCCCCTTTTGGAATGTACCTCACAAGACATCTGCATCTGCAGCAGCTGGAAAGGCCACAGAAGTGCCTCACAAAGAGGATTACTCACCTCAAACAGATGCCCTACACTGACCATCTCAAAAAACTCCAGCTTTACTCTGTAGCATATCGCCTATTCCGAGTTGATCTCTGCCTATTATATAAAGCTATGTCAAACCCAGAGCTGTTGGACATGCTACACCTAAAGAAATCCCAATCCCTCTGAGCTACATGCTCTAGGAACATAAACCTTGTCACCATAATAAACAGCCCATGCTGGAGGGATAGATTCCTGCCCCAGAGACTTCCCATACTGTGGAACAAGCTACCCATCTATGTCAAGCAAAGTTCCTCATTAGCGCTCTTCAAGAAAAATCTTGATGAGTGGATGGATAGGAAATACACCCCAGAGATCACTTATGTGGCTCTGCTTGAGAGGGGCACAGGAAAATAACTTTCTTGGGTGGCATAAGCCAGGGAACCTTGTTGGCTAAGCTTACTTAGGCCCTTGGGCTGATAGCCTAGTACCTATCTATGAACCTATGAACCACACAGTAACTACAAAGTTCAGAATCACAGGAAATATTTGAAAACAACATTGCAAGACAGTCTCAAATAAATGCAGAAAACATCTAAACTAATCATTACTATATTCCTATCTATATCTAAGAGAAATCACTGTACCCTAGTTACTTACTATTAGCAAGGCAAATGCAGATGAGTCCTTGCTAGGTCCAAGACAATATACAAAATGCCCAATCTCGCTCTCTCTGAGAGAGTTCTTAAATTAATATCACATATTACTGCTAGGTTAGCTTGGATGACATCACTCTTTTTCACCTGCCTTCAGTTCCCAGGTTAACAAAAACTCAGTATTTTTAACATCACTGTGTCAAAAATACATATCTCTCAGATATTTGCCTAGAACTGAAAGTCGTAAAACAATTAAACAAGTTTACATTTTAAACCTATTAATTACTTCTGTTTCAAGACAATAGAAAAACCTCTAGTTCTAGACATTGTGTCGGTTTCACTGAAACTGAGAGCTAACACAATTGTAAAACAATTTCCACTTATTTTCTTGGAGTTTTGCAAGTTAACTCTGTATGTTCCAGCTTCTACTATTAAAACATATATTTGCACAGGTATATAGTTTATATACATTTCTCATCTTTTCCAGCAGGGTACACTGTGGTTACATTTTAGCTCAGTACTTTACACACACGTCTGCACCAGTAGTTTAATAAACACATAACATACAGTTCTCTTACATTTGAAAGACAAGCATATGAACCATATTAATATTCACAAATTACATGATTATTTTAAAAATTCCAGATAGCTGGGCTGGCAGTGTCACACTCCCTCCCCCCTGAAAACTCAAGCTAGTTTTTCAAGTGACCCTTGAGAAACATTGCTTGAGAGGATTGAGCCTATCTGGGCATACCTTACCCCATTCCCTGTCTTGAGACCCCATCTGTGTTGACATTGCTAATACCACTGCGGTGCTACACTGTCATATCATATGCTTGCAACCTAGGCTCTACCTTAGTAACTTGGCATTTTGCTGGCTGGCTCGATGTAGCCATGTTAAGGGATTGTGGTCTGTAACTACCATGATTTTCCTTCCATACAGATAAGGCTGACTTTTCTGCAGTGCCCACACTATGGCTAGGCATTCCTTTTCTACAGCTGCATAGTATTCCTCCCTGGATTGGAGCCTACTACTGAGATAAACCACTGGGTGCTCTTCTCCCTCTGAAGAATCCTGGCTAAGTACAGCCCCAATCCCATGGATTGAAGCATCCACCTGCACAACAAATTCTTTGCTGCAATCTGGACTGGCTAACACAGGGGGTCCTCCCAGAGCTCCTTTAAGCTTCTGGAATGCCTGCTCACATGCCGGGGTCAACATAACCTTATCTGTCCTGTTTTTCAATGTCAGGTCTATGAGGGGAACAGCTATGGTACTATAACTGGGAACAAACTTTCTGTAGTACCCTGCCATCCCTAAGAATGCCCTCACCTGCTTTCAAGTAACAGGGGCAGGCCATGCCTGAATGGTTTCCACTTTGGCAGGTTCTGTCCTGATCTTACCATTCCCCACTCTATGTCCCAGGTAGGAGACCACTGTTATACCCACCTGACATTTGCTGGGCATAATGGTCAACCCTGCCTTCTGTAGTCTGCCCAGCACCTCCTTGACATACTAAAGGTACTCTTGACTGGAATGGCTGTAGTTAGCAATATCATCTAGGTAAGCAAGGGCAGAATCTCTGGCTCCTGCTAGGATATGATCTACCAGCCTCTGGAAAGTCACTGGGGCATGTTTAATCCCAAAGGGCATCTTTGTGAACTCATACAAGCCAAACGGAGTCACAAAGGCTGACCTCTTTCTAGCACTGGGAGTTAAGGGCACCTGCCAGTAACCCTTGGTAAGATCAATGGTGGTAAGATACTTAGTCCCACCCAGCTGCTCTAGGGCTTCAACTCTCCTAGGCATGGGGTAAGCATCTGATTTTTGTGACTATTTAATCTCATGTAGTCCACACATAACCTGGTGCTGCCATCCGTAGCAGCACCACTGGGGAGGCCTAGGGACTGCTGGACTCCTGAATTACCCCTAGTTTGAATATTTCCTATATCTCCTCCCTCAGAGTCTGTTTGACTCTCTCAGACACCCTATAACGGGCCTGATTAATAGGCCTTTGGGGTCTTGTATCCACATGGCATTGCACTAGGTGGGTGCACCCTGGTTTCCCAGTGAACATATCAACAAGCGCCTGTAACACTGCTCAGATTTCTCAAACCTGGGTAAGGGATAGCTGCTGGGACATTTCAACCCCTTACACTGAGGTGCCAGTCTGAGCCACACTGAGGAGATCAGTCACCAGATCCCCCTCAGACTCCTCTTGCTATGCACTGCAAATACTCAGTACAAGGGCCTCCTTATCATGTTAAGGTTTTCATCATGTTAACATGGTACAATTTGTGCCCCTGCCTCCTGCCTAGCAGTTCTACCATGTAGTTAACATCACTGACCTTCCTTACCACCTTTAGGGTCCCTCCCAAGCTGCCTGCAGCTTGTTGTCTCTGACAGGAATGATAACCATTACCTGCTTCTCCACAGCATCTCAAGCTCGAGCATTCCTGTCATACCACTCCTTTTTCTGCTGTTGGGCTTCTGCCAGGTTCTCCTGGGCCAAGTCCATGAGTTTCCTCAGCCTTGTCCTGAGGTTTAGGACATATGCCACAACAGACTCCTTGTGGAATTCACACTCACCCTCCCACTCATCTCGAATAAAATCTAGATGTCCCTCACTCTATGCCCATACAGCATCTCAAAGGGTGAAAAATCTTGTGTATTCTTGGGGAACCTCTCTGTAAGCGAACAACAGATGGGGTAAATTATTGTCCCACTCCCTCTTAAACTGGTCTACAAATGCCTGTAGCATCACCTTGAGTGTAGTGTTTAACATCTCAACACACCATTAGTCTGGGGATGGTAGGGGGTGGTCATTAGGTGCTTCACCCCACAGTACTTCCTCAAGACAAGCCAGCAGGTCTGACATGAAATTGGCATCTCTGTCAGTCACTATTTCTTTTGGGAAATCTACTCTGCTGAAAATCTCTAACAAAACATTTGCTACCTTTTCGCCCTCAATGGAAGACAGAGCCACTGCCTCGGGGTATCTGGTAGCATAATATACTACCACTAGGATATACTTTTCCCTGTGAAAGTTGGGATACTCAGAGGCCCCACAATATCCATATCTAGCCTCTGCAATGGCTCCTCAATCACAGGCAAGGGCATCAAACAAGATTCCGTCTTGTCTACTGCCTTGCCTACCTTTTGGCACTGCTCACAGGTCCAGCAGTACTCTGTTACATCTCTGGAAATCTCAGGCCAATAAAAGCTCTGCATAATATGTATCTTTCTACATTTTATGTCCATATGACCTGCAAAGGGAATATCATGGGCTATGGCTAGAAATGCCAGATGGTAGGTTCTGGGAACTACCAACTGATGTATTCTCTCACCCTCTAGCCCTCCCTCAGGGTCCACTCTCTATACAGTAAACCTTTGTTGCAGTATACAGATCCCCCCTTCCCTTGAGAATTGGGTTCCTCACTAGCTATCTTCCTCAGGCCTTGTAATGTAGGGTCTGAGAGCTGAGCCTGTCTCAACTCTCTCTTAGTAACCCTTCCCAGCTCCCCTTCCACAGGAAGTTTGGCATCCTCTGATAGCAGTACCTCACTTTCAGCCTGGGTACTACTACTCACCTCTGCCCTTGCAGTCACTCTGTCCAAGAGAACATCGATACCCACAAGCAGCTGCAGCTCACCTTTAGTCTCACTTCTACAGGGTAGCTCCCCTCCCTGAAGTAACCACCTCACCAGTCCTGTCTGCAAGTGTACGGTCTGTCTGGGTTTGCCCCAGGCTACCAGACCCACATGCTTGTCTCCAAGCCTGAATGCATGTAACTGCATGCACACATGGTACTGCATTATCAAATTCATTCCCTATAAGGACATCTGCAGGGATATCCTCAAACACACCTACTTGCTA
Organism: Protopterus annectens; assembly: GCF_019279795.1. Classification (NCBI taxonomy): domain Eukaryota; kingdom Metazoa; phylum Chordata; order Ceratodontiformes; family Protopteridae; genus Protopterus; species Protopterus annectens. Next base: position 550,628,393 of record NC_056738.1, on the reverse strand, counting down.
GCTTCCTTTTCCAGCCTCCCAGTCAAGATGAACCCTAGCCAAAGATGATTGGAATGGGGTCCCTCCTAAAGCTCTGACTGGAGTAGACTGCCCAAGCAAGTAGTGCTCCTCTGTAACCATTGCAGACTTCACAATGGTTAGGTCAGAGGCTGTCTCTCTTAGCCATGGCCTCTTTCCCATTCACTAAAATAGGACATAACCTCTATGGCAGTTTGGTACCCTTGTTGTCTCAAGACAAATGACTGCAGGCATTTTGTCATTCCCACTTACTGGCTCTCTCACCTTTTGTTCCCCACCTTGCCTGTGTGGACATCTATATGCTGCATTGCCTCACTGGTTGCATTTAAAAATTTTAACCCTTGGTCCTAGACATGTACCTGGACTACAGGCTTCCTCTGCTACTGACGGACTCTGTTGTAGCAGTCTGGGCTGCCCACCATGGGTTCCCTTAGACCCATGAGCAGCACTGGGTGTCCCTTTCCTGTGCAGTGATGCCCTGCTTGCTAGGTATAGGTCTCCCTTGTTCCTCAACTCATCTGCAGAAGTGCATTGTCTATCAGCTAAACAGATGCTCTCCTCAGGCAAAGTGCTAAGGGCTTGTTCCCTCACCAAAAGGTCTGCCAGCCCTTGAAAAGTGGTGAACTCATATCCACTCACCCACCTATGAAAATAAGTGCTTAGTTCAGCAACATATTCACACACGTTTCATCTGTCTTGCATCTATGCTCACAAAACATTTTTCTATATGCTTCAGATGTTAACTTAGAACAATCTAACAAACAAATTTTGACTGTATTATAATTTAAACAATCAGTATCAGACAGTTTAGAAATTGTAGTTACAGCTTTACCATGGAATAAGGAGGTCAGGAACTGTACCCAGAGCCCTTGGTCAACATTATACTGTTTACATACCTTTTAAAACATATGAATGAAACTATCAAAATTATCCCTCGCTGTAAATTGTGGAAGAAATTTGCTGACCTTTGTTGTTCCTGTACCTCCATGACTCTGCCAAAGAGTCACCATCTCCTTTTCATGTTGCCTCTGCCTCTCCTTCTCCTCAGCTTGCAGACATCACAGTTTCTCATTTTCCTCAGCCTCCAGATGTATCAGTCTCTCTGCTGCTAGTATTTCCAAATGCTTGCCCTCCATCTTAAGTCTCGTTAACTCCAGACAGATTTTAAGTGCTCTGTGGAAAGGCTGAGCAGTCCATTTACTGAGAGTTGTACATCTCCATGGCCAGTCTGTTTGTCCTTCTGGCTGCTATTCTGTGATGCAACTGTGACTAAAGCTGCAATCATGCCTGCTTTAGTCAGGTTGGAATGCACCAGTCCTTGAGCCTGGCACATTGCAGCCAAATGTCTCCTTGCCAGCTTGCCATACTCCTCTGCTGACATCCTTGCTTGCTTTCCATGACTAACTATGCTAACAAAAAAATAAAACAATTGTGATATGAACTCTGAATGTTTACTGCATGGCTGACTGAGAGTACAAACACCTTCAGTGACTGCTGTACACAGACTACAGGAATTCAATATCTACACCACTACAAGCCAATTAATATGTGATGTGGCTAACTCACCATTGTCAACCAATTAATGTGTGATGTGGATACCCCACCACTGCCAAACAATTAATATGTGACACCCCTGCACTAGGCCAATAATCAAGGAGCCTTAATCCTCACCACTGGCAACAGTGAGGGACATACACAATAGGAGGATGACAATTACACACAGTAAAGTACAATTTTGCTTAAGAGCACACAGAGATCACAGGCAGTCTGGGGCTGGTTTCTGCCTCTTTCTCTAGATCCCTAACAAGACTCCCCACTGGCACAGTTACAGGGTTAAAATCTCAGCTGAGGGGTCAACCCAAGACCTCCACCACCTTCTCTGTCCAACTAGTGCTTTGTGTCCCCGGCCAAGTAGCTCACACACACACACACACACACACACACACACACACACACACCTGGGGAAGGCTGGCACATGTTCACTAGCTATGTCTCCTTCTGTCCAGACTATAAGGTAGATATCACTGCCACCAACCCCTACTTATCAGCTACGTAAGGCCCTTACAAAGGGTGACCAATCCTACTGTATAATGTTACTATTATCCAAATGGTAAGTGTGACCAAGAGCAAGGCTATTGGAGTGGCCTATACAGTGTCACCAAATATATATGCAAGTACTCTAAGAGCTTAAATAGCTCAAAACAAACAAGCCACAATTAAAAGGTTTAAATATATTTATTAATAAATAATAAAAGAGCAAGACAATACTCAAACAACACAGTAACTACTGGAAATATTTTAAAACAACATTGCAGGACAGTCTCAAATAAATACAGAAAACATCTAAACTAATCTTTACTATATTCCTATCTATATCTAAGAGAAATCACTGTACCCTAGTTATTTACTGTTAGCAAGGCAAATGCAGATGAGTGGATGTCCTTTCTAGGTCTAAGACAATATACAACATGCCCAGTGTCTCGCTCTCTCTGAGAGAGTTCTTAAATTAATATCACATATTACTGCTGGGATAGCCTGGATGACCTCACTCTTTGACACCTGCCTTCAGTTCCCAGCCTAACAGAAACTAAGAATTTTAACATCTCTGTGTGAAAAATACATATCACTCAGATGTTTGCCTAGAACTGGAAGTCGTAAAACAATTAAACACTTTTACATTTTAAACCTAGTAATTATTTCTGTTTGAAGACAATAGAAAAAACTCTAGCTCTAGACATTGTGTCTGTTTCACTGACACTGAGAGATAATGCAATCATAAAACAATTACCACTTATTTTCTTGGAGTTTTTCAAGTTAACTCTGTATGTTCCAGCTTCTACTATTAAAACATACATTTGCACAGGTATATAGTTTATATACATTTCTGTTCTTTTCCAGTACAGTACATTGTGGTTACATTTTAGCTCAGTACTTTACACGCATTACTGCACCAGTAGTTTAATATATACAAAACATATAGTTCTCTTACATTTGTAAGACAAGCATATGTATCATATTAATATTCACATATAACATATGATTATTTACAAAATTCCAGATAGCTGGACTGGCAGTGTCACAACATGTAAGACCATGCCAGTGTTTTTTAATAATTTCACAGACAGAGCTAACATAATTTGAGAAGGTAATGCTCATTCTCAGAATTTCTCCTTGTGATACCCTAGAACTCTTGGCCTCTGGTTCTTGATGAGAAAAATATGGTTTCGTTTGGGCTTTCCTATTAGATAGAACCCCTTGTTGTGCTACATCTATTTCATGCTGTTGGTAGCCTCTATTACTAAAATCATGAGCCAGGTCATCAAAAGCAGACACCATACATTCATCATCTGCATTGAGCCTGGCATGCCTAAGAAAATGTCCTTTCAAAACATTCCTAGGAATATGTTGTGGGTGCATACTCTGCCCATATAAAATACTACATTTTTTTTACAAACTTTTTGTAAACTTGAGTGTCTAGACCATTCAGTTCTTTAGTGATTTTAACATCTAAAAACTCAATATTCTCAGCAGAGTACTTAGGGGTAAATTGTAGGAACTTAGTTGTCTGTTGTAAGTATTCAACAAAATCATGCAGCATAGAAACAGAACCTGCCCATACAAAAATATGCCATCCACAAACCTGGCATACTATGGACTATACTGTTTAAAAAGGTTGCTCTCATTAAAGACATAGAGCGTCTCCCAAAATGCTACCACTAAGTTTGCATAACTATTGGCACAGGGTTTGCCCATCGCTACCCCCACCCTCTGCTTGTATAGCTGATCATTTAAAGTAAAAACATTGTTGTTCAAAATCAAATCTAGAAGTACACTTATGAGATAAATACGTCCTGCACTATAATTAGAATATTTAGACAAGAGATAAATATGTCCTACACTATAATCAGAATATTTAGACAAGAACAGAGTAACAAATTCAATCCCTGTGTTATTGGGTATGACTGTGAAAAGCAATACCACATCCATTGTAACCAACAGAAAATTGTCACTACTGTTGGTACTGGACCATTCAAATAAAGACATTAAAAAGTGCTTACTATCGATAAGAACAGTGTTAACTTTATCTAATACTGGTCGCAGTTGCTTTTCAACATAAATAGATAAGGGCACAGGTACCCAATGACGGCCAGAGACAATAGGCCTCATCGGAGAGTTTTCCAGGGATTTTTGAATTTTGGGAAGGCCATGTAAAATAGGAATGGTAGGACATTCAGTCAAAAAATATTCAAACAATTCCTTAGTAATGCTACCTACCATCAATAAATCATATAAATAAGAAGTAATTCTTGATAACTTGATCAGCATCAGATTTAGAACAAACAGCATAAGAAAACTATCGGATAGCATATTATACATGCTCTCAGTGTACCTAGAGGTGTCCATTGCAAGTATGGCACCCCCTTTGTCAGCAGGTCTAATATATACATGTTCCATCAAAGTTAAATCCATGAGGGCCTTAATCTGTGTGTATGTAAGGTTAAAAAAGTCTCTACAATGTTTACTTCGCAACAGTTTATGTATATCTTGTTCACATAGTTTCAAAAAAGTCTCAATGAATAGTAGATTCACCAGAACAAACTGACTAGGTCTCTTAAAATCATCACTCTGAACACTGAAGTTTAAACCATACATCAATTTCAAAGAAATGCTCTGGACAAATAATCACAAATCAGTGAGTACATCACATAAAGAACAGCCTTTGGAAGGAATAAAATAAAGGCCCTTGTTTAACACTTTTCATTGTTCATTTGTTAAAGTAATGGTGGACATATCCACAATCATGTCCGTGGAATCTTTCTCCGCACAGCTGACTCAAGATCCAGCTGCCCCACCCTCAATGTCCTTTTTCAAACCTGCCTGCCTCTGCTCTGTGAGCAGTTTCTCTTCTCTTTGGCAGTTAAGGTTTCTGGAAGGTGCACATGTAAAAAATTGTCCATACTAAGTAGATTGTCAATTTTTGCTGACTGAACAATACTATTGGGTATGTTTCCACTTGACAGAGTTACTGCTGCTGGTAAACTCTCTTCTCTCAAAGTAGAAGAAGGGGAAGGGGGAGCAAGTAGATTTGTTGCTGTAGCTTGAAAGTTTGCATTCACAGAGCTCCTACCAGCATCTGAGTTCTCAGAAATAACATCTGCAGAACTATCAGCATCCTTTTTATCACTGGAAACAGGTCATTGAACAGAATCAATCTTTGACCATGCAAATATGTGACCATTTTGAAAATCAGAAAAATCTCTTGCTAATTTTTTGAGCTTAACCTGCTGCAAGCGCTTATCAAAATCAGCTATGTCTAAGAAGAGATCATCCAATTTACGCTTACAAGATAGTGAGGCTCTATAACTGTCAATCTTGCTGAAATCATAGTTAAGCTCTTGTAAAACAGCTGACTCTATAGGTTTAGAATGTTCAATCAGCAGTCGTATATAGTTAAACCCCAGTTCAAGATTCAAGGCCTGCCATTTCTTCAGCAAATCTGCATACTTATTCCCATGTGTTGACATCCTTAGAACTCTCATGCATCTGGGTATGACTTTATGAAATAAACAAGCTTCTAAATGCAGCCAGGATATGACTGTAAAAAGTGATACCACATCCATTGTAACCAACAAAAAACTTTCACTAACATCTTTATTTGAGTGGTCTAGTATCAACAGTAGTGACAATTTTCTATTGGTTACAACGGATGTGATATAACTCTTCACAGTCATACCCAATGACACAGGGATTGAATTTGTTACTCTGTTCTTGTCTAAATATTCTGATTATAGTGCAGGGCATATTTATCTCATAAGTGTACTTCTTGATTTGATTTTGAACAACAATGTTTTCACTTTTAATGATCAGCTATACAAGCAGAGAGAGGGCATAGTGATGGGCACATCCTATCCCAACAGCTATGCAAACCTAGTGCTAGCTTATTGGGAGACACTCTATGTCTTTAATGAGAGCAACCTTTTTAAACAATATATTCCATACTATGCCGGGTTTGTAGATGACATATTTTTTGTATGGGCAGGTTCTGTTTCAATGCTGCATGATTTTGTTAAATACCTGCAACAGACAAGTAAGTGCCTATGATTTACCCCTAAGTACTCTGGTGAGAATATTGAGTTTTTAGATGTTAAAATCACTAAGAAACTGAATGATCTAGATGCTCAAGTTTACAAAAAATCTTGTAAAAAATGTAGTATTTTACATAGGCAGAGTATGCACTCACAACGTATTCCCAGGAATGTTCTGAAAGGACAGTTCCTTAGGTATGTCAGGCTCAATGCAGATGATGAATGTATGATATCCGCTTTTGATGAGTTTGCAAATAATTTTAGTAGTAGAGGCTACCAACAGCATGAAACAAGGGGTTCTATCTAATAGGAATGCCCAGGCCAAATCATATTTCTCTCATCAAGACCCAGAGGCCAAGAGTTCTAGGGTTTCACACGGAGACACTCTGAGAATGAGCATTACCTCCTCAAATGATGTTATCTCTGTCTGTGAAATTATCAGAAACACTGGCATGTTCTTACATGTGATGATAGAAACAAAGCTATTTTAGGTGAAGTTCCTAAATTTTGTTTTAAGAACAATATTTCTTTGAGAAAAATGTTGTGTTATAAACCTGCCAAAAAATCCAAGGATTACTGATAGAATAGGAACTTACCCTTGTAGAGACCGTAATATGTGTCAGTTTATTGAAACTACTGACAGATTTGAGCATCCTGAGACTAAGCAGGTTTACAATTTCAATTTCTTTGCAAATTGTAAGAGCTGCAATCTTGTTTATTTAGCTAGCTGCACTGTTTTTAAAAGTTTTTATGTTGGTAAAACTAACTGAGCTTTGAAATATCGTGTACATGAACATATCTATGATGTCTCTAGAGAAGATAAAATGAATGCAATGTCAAAACATATTTTAGTTGCTGGAAGTACCCATAAGTTTAAGTTTATTGTGGTACAACTTTTTAAATTTAGCATTAGAGGTGGTGATATCAGCACTAAAACAGAATGTATTGAAATTAGATGGATTTTAGAATTACAAAGTGACAGAGGGATGGGTCCAAATGACTAGGTTCCTTTAAGACCACTGCTCTGATCATGTGGCCTTAAGAGGGAGACATGAAACTGCATGTATTTAAGCAGCATTTTATACCTATTGTATTAGAGCTGAAGAAGCACCTGGATAGGTGTGGAAGTGCTCGTTTTTCTCTTGGATGTTTTTATCATTTTTATGCTGTTTTATTTAACATTTTTTATGTTATTTTATTAAACTTTGGAAATGCAACTTTATTGGATCCAGCCATGTTGACACTTCTATTTGGATTGTTTGGCTTGTGTTTAACCAGTCTTCATCTACCTGCCCTGGTTTGCCTTTCTCCCATAAAATTAACCTTTGCCTGTCTTAGTACTAAACACTGGTGCCATACTTGTCAAGTGTCCAGATTTTTGTAGAATGTCTAGATTTTTCTATCATAGTTTTGATCTGTTCCCCATAAAATTTATGATTTTCTGGCAAATCAATGAGGATTGAAGTCACTAAATAATGACATACATTTGAGTTTCAGACTTCATATCCTTCAGAAAATGCATTCCAACCCAAATACTGTTATTCTAGCAACTTTCTAAAGTTTATAACAGCAATATTTAAAATCTGCCCCTATTTTGGGGCTTTTGTCCCTCCATTATTTTAGGTTCTGTCCATATTTCTTGCTGAGAGATATGATTGGTGCCTGTTGAGCCAGTTAACTGTAGTACCAGTTTACTCTACAGAAAAGTGTAAGGTATTTTTTCTTGCAAATTACAAGGTAAATAATGGATAGTGAATTTGTGTGTGTGTATGTGTGTGTGTGCGTGTGTGTGTGTGTGTGTGTGTGTGTGTGTGTGTGTGTGTGTGTGTGTGTGTGTGTGTGTGTGTTTGTGCATGCATATTCGCTTCTTGGGAGCAGCACTAAGATTTTTTTTCTCTACATCCGCTGAATTAGTATTCGGATAGGTTTTGACTACTTTGATCCTGGATAGGATCAAGCTAGGTATAAGAAAATGAATGAATGCTTGCAGGCATTACTGTGTTAGATAGACTAACCTAACAGCTGAACAAGCTGGGACAAAACTGAAGCACTAATTGGTGAGAAATGGTCCAAAATTAGGGGATAGTTTTAAAACGCCCTTATATGTAGAAAATATTACAGTAGCAAAACACTTTTTGAAGTATACCTCTCAATCTCTCAGCATAATAAATTTGGACAAAGCCAAGGCCCCACATCAGGTGCAGAATTTATTTATTTTTCTTACAAACTTAAACAAAAAAAAGTTTTTTTTGCTGCTATGTATTTTCTGAAAGAATGAAGCCTGAAGCTCAAGTGTCTCATTATTAACCACAAATTGAATGAAAAGCAGAGAAAAAATATAATTGGCTTTGCATTTCCTGAAGGTTATGGGGGCAAAATCAAATACTAATGGGTGACAGAAGTTCAAAATCTAGAACGGATTTAACAAATTGTTACAAAAAGTTAGCACAATAAAATGTTTTGCATTAGCATACATTTCCAAAAGGTTATAAAGTATGAAAGTCAAATTTCTGTTGTTGTTTACTGACTGCAGTCTAAAATTACTTGGTGGAAAGCCATACATTTTCTGATGAACACACCAAAAATATGAAGCAAATTCAAGGACATTTTTCAAAATTGGGGATAGTTGAGAACTAAGGGTATGTCAATCATTCTTTTCCAAAATAAGAAACACTACAGTATCTCACAGCGCAGAACAAATGGGACAAAATGAGGAGCATTTGCTATAACAACTTCATGTAACAAGCTCACAACATAGCATATGTTATTTAGTGCTAATAAAAAGTTATTTGATGACTTTCTTTAATTTTAACATTTTAATATTTTAATAGATATTTGTTACATATTCTCTATTAAGAATTTTTATAACAGACTCTTTCAATTTGGGACATTGAGGAGCATGAATTTAACAATCAAAAGGAAGCGTATTCTTTATAATGAGTACAGTTATTTGTGTGTGTGTGTGTGTGTGTGTGTGTGTGTGTGTGTGTGTGTGTGTGTGTGTGTGTGTGTGTGTGTGTGTGTGTGTGTGTTTGTGTGTGTTAGTGAGTATATGACAGTGACATTCCACTGCTGTTTCCAACTTAAGTATTTTACCACAGTCTGTATAGTACAGTCCAAGATCTTCATGAATCATATAACGAAACTGGTGTGGGCTGCCTACAGCAGGGCAGTATTCTTATATTATGACATGCATCTCTAATGTTTCATGGGAAAAACTGATTGTGCATAATATTGCCGTAGTTTCTTCAGTTGGCTATGCATTAATGACTACTTCAGATATTTCTGACCCACAGTTTGCATTTGGCCAAGCTGGGCATTTTTTTCTCACTGGCATAACTGACTGGGATTGATGACCTAATTCAGAACTTTTAGATCCACAGTTTGTGTTTGGCCAAGCTGTTTTTTTTTTTCTCACTGGCTTATCTTCTCTGTCTTGTAACTTTGTCTGTGGCTTGTCCAGAAATGGTCTTGATAACTTTCAGAGAGAATAGTAAGCCTGTGCTCAGCAGCCTTTACAGTGAAAGATTTCCCATATGAACTGTATCACCTGCACTGTAGTATGGTTGTCACTTAAGCTGTTCGATATTGCAATGATATCCATTTTTAGGGGTGGGGGAGTCAATCATAAATTTTGCCTGAAATGGTTGGTACCACTGAATAGTAAATAATTTTGTAGTGTTTGAATGGTTGTATCTGGACTGCAGCCATAAACCACTGTGTAGCTCTTTCATTGATAGCCATGGAAGGTAGAGGCATGACTATAATGTATCTGCACTTTTCTTTTTGCGTGTTGATCACATAGTTCATAGGTTCATAGGTGTTTACTAAGCTAATGACCATAAGGGGCTTCTTAAGCCTAGCCATGCATCCCAAATCTCTGGTAAGTTCTGGTAGACTTGAAAAGTGTAAGCAGAAGCTTGGAAGATGAAACATTTACAAGCAGGGGCCTAGGAGATGAAACATTTACAAGCAGAGGCCTAGGAGATGAAGCATTTACAAGCAGGGGCCTAGGAGATGAAACATTTACAAGCAGGGGCCTAGGAGATGAAACATTTACAAGCAGGGGCCTAGGAGATGAAACATTTACATGTTGTCTGTGTTCATTAGAGACATAGCTGCCAAACTAGGGATGAATTTCCTGTTCCCCATTCAATTGTCCAATTTACAGTTTAATTGGGTTATGCAGCAACTCTGCTTTAGATGGATGGGGAGTCCGTTCCAGAGACGGGGTAGTGTCTGGGATACATACTTGCCTCTCCAGCAAGTTCTATTTACATCACATGCAAGGTTTAAGTCTTTTGAATAGGTCATTCTGGTGCTGTTTCTTTTGTGAATATGCAAGAGGTCCATCAGAGTTGGGTAACTTCAGATCATTTAGAGAAGTCTCTGGTTATTTTCCCTAATGGTAGGAATTGTATGCATGGTGGGAGGTGGGTCTATTTGACCTGTGCCCAAAAGTTGGAGTAAAGCTGATGCCTTGAATATGATTTCTGCATTTACATTATGCTACAAGTTAAAACCTATATAATTCACTATAAAACGATTTTAGTTTTATTTTTAGTTTTATCATGTTGTCTATAAAATATCAACCTGTTAAGTTGGTAAACTGTGAAGTCAAATTCAGAGATGCTACACTGAAAGCTCCGACCTTATTGCATTCTTCATTTTTTTGTAGTTAAATTCCCAGCTGCTGTTATGTACAAGTCATGTAATAAAAATTTAACATGGGATAGGGAATAGTATTTTTAACACTTGCCTCCAGGGTATTTAGTTCACGTGCTTTCACTGCTGCATCTGGTCTTTTTTTCATTATGACTGGCATTCATTGTTGTATTGTGGTGAAGTTCTTCTCAGTACACTGCATGCCATACTTGCCAGTTTCAATTTGTTATTGATTTAAAACAAAACTGTCACCTGAAAATGGTAAGGTGTAATGTGCAGGGCATGTACTGCCATGCTTGAAAGCTATTAAAGGTACGGACTCAAACTGAAAGCTATGCTGTAGTGGAAACTGTGAAGATAGAATTGCAACCTGTTTTTAACCTAGTACCTTGTTAACTGAAAGATTAATGATTTACCAAAGAAAGAGAAGTGCAGCCTGTTAAAGCCCCTTCAGTTTATGCATGTGTAGTGCACTGGTTTGGCATTTTCATTGTACTTTTTCATTTGGGGTGATGTTCTTCATTCCACATTGCTGCAGTCCTAACTATTGGGGTAGTCCGCTGTCCAGTCGGCCCGAATACCAAAGTATATGGCTGACGTCGGTCACGGCGCATTAGACTGACGTCAGTACGTCAGGGTACTAATGCGCATGACCGACGTCATATCCTCAGTCTTTTTTGCCGCATGGTCCGATGCAGAAGCAATTTTGCGAGTGCAGGTTGGCGTTCTGAAAGTTTCTGAAGTCAGAGTTTCAGACCGAATCAAAGTTGGCTAAGTACCCGTTGGGAATATTTTGGTTTTTCTTGCCTCAGTATTTAACCGGATGTCAGAAAAAGTGAATAACTGTATTTCTTGTGGGAAACAGATACCTCATAGGGATTACCATACTTTGTGTATACCTTGTTTAGGGCCTGAGCACGGCGTTGTTGGATGCCGCTCTTGTGCTAGATTTAACAAACGCACTATTAAGAGAAGGTTAGACTGTGCCAGGTTAGTGTTTGGGAAGCGTTGTAATTATAAAATGCCGTCGGATGCTCCGGCGCCGGCTTCGACTAAAAACGCAAGGACAAAGCAGCAAAGCCTAGAGTGGAAGAACCGACAGTCCCAGGCGTCGGTTCTTTAGAACTCAGTGGAGCCGGAGGTTTTGCCAGGTGTTTCTTTGGAGTCTCAGGGAGACTTTACTGTTACAGGATGTATCCTCTCAGGAAGTAGGCCAGGCTGAGGGGCTTCTCAGGTGGCTGTTCTTCCTTCTCTTCCTAAGGTGGTTAGAGCCTCCCTTCTGTTTCCAAGGCTTCTTTGAGGGCAGGCCAAGTTTTGCTTCAGTGGGGGTTTCTCCTAGTGCCTCAGGGTCTTTGCCTAAGAAACATATGCTTAAAATGGCAGAGGATTTGATTACTATGATAAGGGTTCTATGCCCCTCCTGATAAGAGGCCTAGGGTGGAACCTGAGTTTGAGAGTTTTGAGCAATGCTCGAGGCTTCTGAGTCTTGCTGAAGACTTGCAGGAGTTCCCTCCTTATTCTGATTCTGATGTGGATGATTCTACTCCTTCAGCTTCTCCTCCTGAGGATTTTTCATTTTCAGAGACTCTGCATTCCATGAGGGAGCATTTTAAATGGGAAGGGCAAGATTTCTCTGATTCCAGGAAAAGGCTTAGGGAATTCTTGTTTTTACCCCAGCATAGGCCTTTAGCTATACCTCCTGTTTTGAATGTGGTGGAAGATGTTTTTGCAGAGGCTTCCCTGAATCCTGATTCTTTGCCTCCTGCCCCAGTTAAACCGGATAGGTATTATAGGGTGCCTGATGCTCATAAGTATCTTTTTAAGAGTCCTAGGGCAGACCCGGAAACTGTCTCTCAGGGGCCTAAAGGTGTGAAGGCCTCAGTTGTTAAAAATCCTGTCCCTCCTGATAAAGAGGCAAGGGCTTTGGATAGATGGGGAAAGAAAGTGTATACTTCTTCCACTTTAGCCATGAGGGCGTTGAATTGTCAGTTTCACATGTTAAAATATCAGAATTATCTTCTTTCACAGTTGAAATCTAAGGTGGATGCTCTGGCGGAAGGTATTGAGTGTAAAGAGTTGCAGGATTTAGTTCATGTGTCTGAACAAGTGGGTAAACATTCCTTGCAATGTGGTTTTGATGCTGTGCAGGCCTCCTCCAGGGTGGCTGCCACTGGTTCTGTTCTTCGTAGGCACGCCTGGTTGAGAGATCAGAACTTAGCTGAGCATGTTAAGACAAGGATTTTGGATGCTCCTTTACAGTCTGATGTGTTGTTTGGTTCGCCTGTGGAAGCAGTTTTAAAGAAAATGGAGGACAAGGCTAAGTCTATGCAAACTGTTAAGGATTTTTTGCAGGTGCAGCCTCCGAAGTTTAGTAGAAATTGGCCTACTAAGGGGTGGACTTATCCTGCTTATGATTCCCAGTCTAGGGGTAGGTCTAGACGTGGTAGGGGCAGAGCTCAAGGTTCTTTTAGGCCTAGGACAGGGAGTTCACCTGCTCAGACTTCTGGTGAGGGCAGGGGTCAGTCCTTTCGTAAGCAGACCCAATGACCTGCCTTTTCAGCTGCCAGTACCTTCTCACCTGGCGGCACCTCTAGGAGGAAGACTGTCTCTTTTCAAAGAAAATTGGGATTTAATTACCCAAGACAAATGGGTTCTGGATATCATTCACCACGGTTACAGGTTTTATTTCCATACCTTGCCTCCTTTCAAAGGCATGCCAGACATTCCTCCTCTACAAAGAACAGAGGCTCAGACAAATTTCTCTGTTACTCCAAATAGGAGCCATTCAGTCAGTTCCTGTGCTAGAAAGGGGCCTAGGATTTTATTCTCGCCTGTTCCTAGTACCAAAGAAGGGGAACACGTGGAGACCAATTTTGGATTTATCTATCCTCAACACTTATCTGGACATTCCAAAGTTCAAAATGTTGACGTTACAACAGCTTTTACCTCTACTGGGCAAAGATCACTGGATGGTAACTTTAGATCTCAAGGAAGCTTACCTTCATGTGCCTATAAGACTAAGTTGCAGAAAGTATCTGCGTTTTCGAGCTGGAAATTCTCATTATCAGTTCTCTGCATTGCCCTTTGGCTTATCTACTGCCCTGAGTATTCACAAAGTTCCTGGCTCCAGTCATAGCTTACTTCAGGCTAAAAGGAATTCAAAGCTATCCTTACTTGGGCGACTGCCTGATTCTGGCTCAAGAAAAGGAAGACCTTCTACAGCATTTGGAATATGTCATAGCAGTGCTAAGATGCCTAGGGTATTCTGTGAACGAAATAAAGTCCAGTCTAGTACCCTCTCAAGACATGTGCTTTCTGGGTGTGAGACTGAATACAGCAGCCCAGATGGCCTTTCTAACCCCGGACAAACAAAAGAATCTTTCCAGTTACTTCCATCAATTATCTCTTCAGTCCGGGCTGACTGCAAGGACAGTCCTTCAAGCCTTAGGGTTCATGGCATCTTGTATTCTGGTGCTTCCCAATGCCAAACTGCATATGAGGAAGCTACAATGGTATCTCAAAATCTATGGACACAGCACTGCCAGGATTTGGACACTGTCATTCAAATAATACCTTGCATTCAAAAGGAATTTTTGTGGTGGGCTCAGGAATGTCACCTAAACAAGGGACTCTCTGTGACCCGGCCAGAGGCAAGTCAGATTCTAACGACAGATGCCTCAGACATTGCTTGGGAGCTCATCTAGATGGAAAGTGGATACAAGACAAGTGGCCTGCCAGACTACAGCATCTACATATCAACATGAAAGAGATGTTAGCAGTCCAGTTTGCATTAATGGCTTTCAAGGAGTTACTTCTTCCAGGGCAGGTGTTGATTCTAACAGACAACACAACTGTCATGTGGTACATCAACAAACAAGGGGGAACACATTCTTACCCATTGTGCAGGCAAGCAATGATTTTATGGGAAACTGCGCTCAGCTTGCAACTAACTCTTCAGGCAAGGTTTCTGCCGGAGCACAGAACTCCTTAGCAGATGTGTTAAGCAGACAAATCATGGATCCCCACGAGTGGAAACTGGATCTTCATGTATTTCAAAATTGACAGTGTCATGGGAACTCCAGACATAGATCTGTTCGCTTCTCCACTAAACCATCAGCTGGCAAAGTTTTGCACGAAGGATTTTCATCACACAGCTTGGAAAGTGGATGCTCTTTCTTTCAGTTGGAAAAATCTTCATGTGTATGCTTTTCCACCTCTGCCTCTTCTCCCAAAGGTGCTTCTAAAGGTCAGACAAGACAAGCCAAGGATGATTTTAATAGCTCCAGATTGGCCTCGGCAGCACTGGTACCCATTACTGAGGAGTCTGGTAAGGAAGCCTCCATGGCCTTTACCCTTGATTCCACACCTATTGTCTCAGAGGGACGGTCATCTGCTCAATGTCAAGCTTCAAACTCTTCACCTAACAGCCTGGCATATTCTGTTTTGAAAGACAGCAGGTCTCAACTTCCTCAACAAGTTTTAAATGTGATTATGGAAGCCAGAAGACCTAGTACAAGGAAAGTGTATGCAGAAAAATGGAAGAGATTTTTATTTTGGACTGCAGCACAGAATTTAGAGATTTCGGAGCCTAATTTGAGTGTGGCTCTTCAATATCTTACTGAGTTATTGGACAAAGGTTTGTCTTTCTCTTCCATTAAGATTCATGCTGCAGCAATTTCAGCTCACTATGATTGTGACCCACCATTGTTTTCACATCCTTTATTCAAGCAATTTCTTCGGGGGGCAAAGAATATAAGACCCCCACGTAGAGCTCCTACTCCTGCTTGGGATCTCAATTTTGTGTTGGAGAAACTTACTCTACAACCTTTTGAGCCTGCAGCTACTGCTGACCTGAAATACTTGTCATGGAAGACTGCTTTTTTGTTGGCCATTACTTCTGCAAGAAGGGTTTCTGAGTTACAGGCCCTTATGGCGGTTGAGCCTTTTGATTTTTCATAAGGATAGGGTATCATTACGTACTAATCCTTCCTTTATGCCTAAGGTGGTTTCTAGTGTGGCTTTAAACCAAACTATTCATTTGCCTACTTTCTATGCAGATCCCCAAAATAAAGGGGAAAAGATTTTGCACACTTTAGATGTACACAGGCAATTGCGTTATTATTTAAGCAGGACTAAGGATTTTAGACAGTCTCAGCAGTTGTTTGTTTCTTTTGCTTTGAGTTCGCAGGGCAAGCCTGTGTCAAAACAAACTATTTCTAGGTGGATTGGGTTTTGCATTGCATTTTGTTATTCCCATCATGGCAAAGAGATTCCAGCTGGGATTAGGCCTCATTCCACTAGGGCTACTGCCACTTCAACAGCATTTCTAAGGGGTGGCAACTAAGGATATTTTGGAGGCAGCTACTTGGAGTTCAGTGCATACTTTCTCTAAGCATTACCACCTTCCTCTCTACTCTAAGTCTAGGGCTGGTTTTGCCACAGCTATTTTGCAAGGCATGTTATCAGCTCCTGCTTCCTTATGATTTGCCAGCCTCCCTTACCTCTGCTTTGGGATTCTACCCAATAGTTAGGACTGCAGCAATGTGGAATGAAGAACATAGTACAGTTTTGTACCTACCATAAATGTAGATGTTCGAGGATCCACATTGCTGCAGTCCAATTTACCCTCCCTCCTTCCCCTCTGTATTTAGGGGTGGTTGTGTAGGTGAGATTATATTCTGGTACCTTTGTATATATTGTATATGTTTTTGGTGCAGGTATGTTTGGTGTGTTTTGGTTTTGGCCTTGTCTTTTTAGGGTCTTCTGACATCTGGGGCAAGAAAAGACTGAGGATATGACGTCGGTCATGCGCATTAGTACCCTGACGTACTGACGTCAGTCTAATGCGCCGTGACCGACGTCAGCCATATACTTTGGTATTCGGGCCGACTGGACAGCGGACTACCCCAATAGTTAGGACTGCAGCAATGTGGATCCTCGAACATCTACATTTATGGTAGGTACAAAACTGTACTTTATGCTGATGTTGCAAGTAGTTAAAAAGTGGTATAATTTAAGTTGTAACATATAGTGGCTGTACTGCCACTATTAAAAGTGGCTTAAGGCGTGAAATGCATGTGTGTACTGCAGTGGAATGATTTTTGCCAAGCTGTGTTTTTTCTTCATGAGCTATTTTTCTTGTCTTGTAACTTATTTTATAGCTTGCTGAGAAATCTTCATGGTAGGTTTGCATTGAGAACAGTACGTCAGTGCTCTACAACCATTATCTTAAGATTTCCCATTTCAGATGTGTCAGCTGTATTACACTAGTTCTGTTGTCACTTAAGTTGTTTGAGATATTCACATGAAATGGAACCACTGAATAGGAAAGAGTTGTATCTCTGAGTTGTTGGTTTAGATTTAGAAATTGTTTTATCCTGCTGGGCATTGCACTATAGTAATTTGGGAGTGGATAAGCTTAAGTACATCATCTTGTTCCACCAGCCTTGAGGCATGTTTGTTTTTGATGTAACTTGAGACACTTCCACCTTTATTCTGTGCCGGTGCAGTAGCTGGTCTATATGCATTGAAGGCATTGTTACCCTGAGCTGGCTGGGTGCTCGACACTTCCTTAAACCATGTCTCTGTAACTGCACACATGTCTGCATTCTCCAAGATGGAGAGAGCATGGAAGGAGTATAGTTTCTTGTTTAGACTCCTGGGATTGAGCAGTAACACCTTCAGATTTTCTAGGGTTGTCTTTGCTGTGCTTGAAGCTTTGTCAGTTTGGCATTGCCTAAAAAAGGCAAAATAGGGAGGACAATATTTTAGCTAATATTTAAAAGCCTAGAGGAGAGAGATGCAGACCATCCCTTACAAAGCAACATGATCTGTCAACCATATCCTCCCATGCTGACAAATATTGTGCCCCCTTAAAGTAACACTAAAAATTAAACCAATTACTAGTAAATCATCTTGATTTGTTGTACTACGGTGGTGGGTACTGTGGTGGTGGTGCTGCAGTAGCGTTGTCGCCACACAGTAAGAAGTTGTCTTGTTCGATTCTCAGCTAGAGCGTCTTCTGTGTGGAGACATGCGTGAATGGGCGTACCTTCACTGAAGGTTGTGCATCAGGGCCGGCAACTTGGCACGTAAAAATCTACCGCCAATCATTAGCAGACCGGAGTTCCGCTGTGGCGACCCCTAACCGGGACAAGCTGAAAGACAGACACACACACACACACACACACACACACACTAGTAAATCATCTTTTGTTCATTGTGTGGCATCCTTCTTGGAGAAAGTAGAATGCTGCTCAGTGCTAGGCTCTTAAGGGCCTGGGACGTGATCCAAGAGCTTGTTACGCCTCTCATTATATTATCCAGGAGATATGTCTCAGGTCATTTGGATACACATGGACTGACTGAGTCATATTGGTACTTGCAATTCAATGACCTGAATACATGCATGATCTACTGGATCATTGCCCCTGATAAGCAACTGACAGTAACTTTATCTTTATTCATTCTGATGAATGGGATATCTGTGTGTCTCACAATAAAGTATTGAGCTGGGAATTTCTGGTTAAAGGCTTATAGTGCCTGCATATTTGAACTGCTTCTTACTGAAATTGGTACACCTTGTTTGCTGTAGCATATACTAGATTCAGGCCTGCTGAATCTAGCTTTGTTTGTATAACTTGAGCACTAATCCAGGCATTCTTTAAAGTATTCAATTGTATTTATTACTGCTTGGTAGTAACTTGATTAAAGTGTAGCTATCATTCTAAGTCTTTGGGATTAAGCACTTGGGCTTCAGACCAGTTGTTTTACATTGGGAAGGTTTGTGGCCTGCACTGTGGTGGCAGGACAGGTAGCTTACATCCTTCTAAGTTGGGAACTGCTGATTGAGGGCTCAGTATCTGTTATTCTAAAAGTGTATTAGTTCTGGTTTAAGCGCTTGGGCTTCAGGCCAGTTATTTTACATTAAGAAGGTTCGTGGTCTGCACTCTTGTGGGAGGAGAGGCTGGACTCTGCCCTTCTGAGATGGGAATTTCTGGTTAAAGGCTTATAGTGCCAGCATATTTGAACTGTTTCTTACTGAAATTGGTACAACTTGTTTGCTGTAGCATAGACTAGATCCAGGCCTGTTGAATCTAGCTTTGTTTGTATGCTTGTTGTTTGTTTGCTAGTTATTTCCCTGAAACGCTAATTCCACCTAAAACGCGGCTTTACAGCGCTTCTGTGGATCCCTAGTGATATTTGCATTGCTTACTGTACTTATTTCCTTGTTTCACTTGAAAGAAAGTTACTGCTTGTCGTTTTTGCATCTAAGTTACCTGTAACACATTGCATTTAAGTTACCTGGCACTTGCTCACTAAGACAGCACTAAAAAATTAAAAGCACTACACCCTCACAAACTCCCCTTGAGTACCTTGTTCCCCATTGGCCCTTTTTTTCAATTATAAAGGAATTCCCAATACTATGCTAGCATGTCCAAAGGTCAGTTGTCAATCTCCTCACCGGTCCAGCTGGTGAATTTGGGAATCTTGAGGCAATGTTACAGCTACCTCATGTACACAGACAACCCTCTCCTCCTCCCAACAAATTCCAACACATGTGAGAGATGCAACCATATAGCCAAACTGGAGGCTAAGCTCTCTCAACTCAGTACTGGCGTAACCAGTCAGGAGGAGAAGGAAACCACATTCACTACAATTCCAGTCTCACATAGACCTACCACGACAGCAAACCAAACACATAAACACACAAAAACATACTTGGAGGCTCTAAATAAAAATCTGCCTAAGCAGCAGAGACCTCCAAAGCAGACACCCAAGCAATCACTACACCAAAACAAAACACGTGCAACACATAGCCAGTGTGCCAGTCACAGCCCTTAAGGCTAAACAACACACCTGATACACTTCTAATAGGTGACTCTATCATCAGGCACACTGACGTCCCACTCACCAGGCTGAACAAGGAGAAGGTCATGGTAAGCTGCCTGTCGGGCGCTAGGATCCGCCACATACTGCTCAGACAAGCTCCTCGTGGTCCTGCAGAGTGGTCCTAGCTACAGAGAACTCAGAAAAGCGACTACTTTCTGGATTTAAGTATCTTTGCTGTTTTTTTACTTGGAATAGCTTCTGTAGCTAACCCTGAACAAGCTTAAACTGTGTTTTTAGCTGTTTGCTGCATTATTTTAAAATCTGCACTTGAAGTTACTTTTTAGTCAAATTTGATCAAAAGTTTGTTTGTTTGTTTGTTTAATTTAACTGTTGAGGCTGCCCACTAAAGTGTGCTAGCCTGTGTAACTGATTTATCACTGTTTTTGCATTTTCTGTGTGTTTCTATCAAAAAAATAAAAAACAAAAAAAAATCCTTGTTTTCCCGCCTCTCCTTAACTAGTTTAGACCAGTTTACAGGCATTGCTGTATTCTGGGCTGTGGTGTAGTTCCTGTGTTGTCCATTACCTTACTTGGATAGAAGGAAGTTTCTTTGCTCACCAGTGGGAGTGGGGAGCCTTGAGCAGCCTACCTGTCCCTGTAGGAAGTGACCTCAGCACAACAGCTGTAGTAATTGGTTGTTTTGGACCATTTCTAGCTCTTTTGTATTTCCCTGGTCAAAATCCGCCTCTGGGCGTTTTTTCTGGCTATACTGCTCAGACAAGCTCCTCGTGGTCCTGCAGAGTGGTCCTAGCTACAGAGAACTCAGAAAAGTGACTACTTTCTGGAATTAAGTATCTTTGCTGTTTTTTTTACTTGGAATAGCTTCTGTAGCTTACCCTGAACAAGCTTAAACTGTTTTTTTAGCTGTTTGCTGCATTATTTTAAAATCTGCACTTAAAGTTACCTTTTAGTCGAATTTGATTGAAAGTTTGTTTGTTTGTTTAATTTAACTGTTGAGGCTGCCCACTAAAGTGTGCTAGCCTGTGTAACTGATTTATCACTGTTTTTGCATTTTCTGTGTGTTTCTGTCAAAAAAACAAAAAAAAAACAAAAAAAATCCTTGTTTTCCCACCTCTCCTCAACTAGTTTAGACCAGTTTACAGGCATTGCTGTATTCTGGGCTGTGGTGTAGTTCCTGTGTTGTCCATTACCTTACTTGGATAGAAGGAAGTTTCTTTGCTCACCAGTGGGAGTGGGGAGCCTTGAGCAGCCTACCTGTCCCTGTAGGAAGTGACCTCAGCACAAGAGCTGTAGTAATTGGTTGTTTTGGACCATTTCTAGCTCTTTTGTAGTTCCCTGTTTAAAATCCACCTCTGGGCGTTTTTTTCTGGCTATACTGCTCAGACAAGCTCCTCGTGGTCCTGCAGAGTGGTCCTAGCTACAGAGAACTCAGAAAAGCGACTACTTTCTGGATTTAAGTATCTTTGCTGTTTTTTTACTTGGAATAGCTTCTGTAGCTTACCCTGAACAAGCTTAAACTGTTTTTTTAGCTGTTTGCTGCATTATTTTAAAATCTGCACTTAAAGTTACTTTTAGTCGAATTTGATCGAAAGTTTGTTTGTTTGTTTGTTTAATTTAACTGTTGAGGCTGCCCACTAAAGTGTGCTAGCCTGTGTAACTGATTTATCACTGTTTCTGCATTTTCTGTGTGTTTCTATCAAAAAAAAACAAAAAAAATCCTTGTTTTTCCACCTCTCCTCAACTAGTTTAGACCAGTTTACAGGCATTGCTGTATTCTGGGCTGTGGTGTAGTTCCTGTGTTGTCCATTACCTTACTTGGATAGAAGGAAGTTTCTTTGCTCACCAGTGGGAGTGGGGAGCCTTGAGCAGCCTACCTGTCCCTGTAGGAAGTGACCTCAGCACAAGAGCTGTAGTAATTGGTTGTTTTGGACCATTTCTAGCTCTTTTGTAGTTCCCTGTTTAAAATCCACCTCTGGGCATTTTTTTCTGGCTATACTGCTCAGACAAGCTCCTCGTGGTCCTGCAGAGTGGTCCTAGCTACAGAGAACTCAGAAAAGCGACTACTTTCTGGATTTAAGTATCTTTGCTGTTTTTTACTTGGAATAGCTTCTGTAGCTTACCCTGAACAAGCTTAAACTGTTTTTTAGCTGTTTGCTGCATTATTTTAAAATCTGCACTTAAAGTTACTTTTAGTCAAATTTGATTGAAAGTTTGTTTGTTTGTTTGTTTAATTTAACTGTTGAGGCTGCCCACTAAAGTGTGCTAGCCTGTGTAACTGATTTATCACTGTTTCTGCATTTTCTGTGTGTTTCTATCAAAAAAACAAAAAAATAATCCTTGTTTTCCCACCTCTCCTCGACTAGTTTAGACCAGTTTACAGGCATTGCTGTATTCTGGGCTGTGGTGTAGTTCCTGTGTTGTCCACTACCTTACTTGGATAGAAGGAAGTTTCTTTGCTCACCAGTGGGAGTGGGGAGCCTTGAGCAGCCTAACTGTCCCTGTAGGAAGTGACTTCAGCACAAGAGCTGTAGTAATTGGTTGTTTTAGACCATTTCTAGCTTTTTTGTAGTTCCCTGTTTAAAATCCACCTCTGGGTGTTTTTTTCTGGCTATACTGCTCAGACAAGCTCCTCGTGGTCCTGCAGAGTGGTCCTAGCTACAGAGAACTCAGAAAAGCGACTACTTTCTGGATGTAAGTATCTTTGCTGTTTTTTTACTTGGAATAGCTTCTGTAGCTTACCCTGAACAAACTTAAACTGTTTTTTAGCTGTTTGCTACATTATTTTAAAATCTGCACTTAAAGTTACTTTTAGTCGAAATTCATCGAAAATTTGTTTGTTTGTTTGTTTAATTTAACTGTTGAGGCTGCCCAATAAAGTGAGCTAGCCTGTGTAACATGATTTATCACTGTTTCTGCATTTTCTGTGTGTTTCTATCAAAAAAAACAAAAAAAAATCCTTGTTTTCCCACCTCTCCTCGACTAGTTTAGACCAGTTTACAGGCATTGCTTTATTCTGGGCTGTGGTGTAGTTCCTGTGTTGTACATTACCTTACTTGTATAGAAGGAAGTTTCTTTGCTCACCAGTGGGAGTGGGGAGCCTTGAGCAGCTTACCTGTCCCTGTAGGAAGTGACCTCAGCACAAGAGCTGTAGTAATTGGTTGTTTTGGACCATTTCTAGCTCTTTTGTAGTTCCCTGTTTAAAATCCGCCTCTGGGCATTTTTTCTGGCTATACTGCTCAGACAAGCTCCTCGTGGTCCTGCAGAGTGGTCCTAGCTACAGAGAACTCAGAAAAGCGACTACTTTCTGGATTTAAGTATCTTTGCTGTTTTTTTACTTGGAATAGCTTCTGTAGCTTACCCTGAACAAGCTTAAACTGTTTTTTAGCTGTTTGCTGCATTATTTTAAAATCTGCACTTAAAGTTACTTTTAGTCGAATTTCATCGAAAGTTTGTTTGTTTGTTTGTTTAATTTAACTGTTGAGGCTGCCCACTAAAGTGAGCTAGCCTGTGTAACTGATTTATCACTGTTTCTGCATTTTCTGTGTGTTTCTATCAAAAAAACAAAAAAATAATCCTTGTTTTCCCACCTCTCCTCGACTAGTTTAGACCAGTTTACAGGCATTGCTGTATTCTGGGCTGTGGTGTAGTTCCTGTGTTGTCCATTACCTTACTTGGATAGAAGGAAGTTTCTTTGCTCACCAGTGGGAGTGGGGAGCCTTGAGCAGCCTACCTGTCCCTGTAGGAAGTGACCTCAGCACAAGAGCTGTAGTAATTGGTTGTTTTGGACCATTTCTAGCTCTTTTGTAGTTCCCTGTTTAAAATCCGCCTCTGGGCATTTTTTCTGGCTATACTGCTCAGACAAGCTCCTCGTGGTCCTGCAGAGTGGTCCTAGCTACAGAGAACTCAGAAAAGCGACTACTTTCTGGATTTAAGTATCTTTGCTGTTTTTTTTACTTGGAATAGCTTCTGTAGCTTACCCTGAACAAGCTTAAACTGGTTTTTAGCAGTTTGCTGTATTATTTTAAAATCTGCACTTAAAGTTACTTTTAGTCGAAATTCATCAAAAGTTTGTTTGTTTGTTTGTTTAATTTAACTTTTGAGGCTGCCCCCTAAAGTGAGCTAGCCTGTGTAACTGATTTATCACTGTTTCTGCATTTTCTGTGTGTTTCTATCAAAAACAAAAACAAAAAATAATCCTTGTTTTCCCACGTCTCCTCGACTAGTTTAGACCCGTTTAAAGGCATTGCTGTATTCTTGGCTGTGGTGTAGTTCCTGTGTTGTCCATTACCTTACTTGGATAGAAGGAAGTTTCTTTGCTCACCAGTGGGAGTGGGGAGCCTTGAGCAGCATACCTGTCCCTGTAGGAAGTGACCTCAGCACAAGAGCTGTAGTAATTGGTTGTTTTGGACCATTTCTAGCTCTTTTGTAGTTCCCTGTTTAAAATCCACCTCTGGGCATTTTTTTCTGGCTATACTGCTCAGACAAGCTCCTCGTGGTCCTGCAGAGTGGTCCTAGCTACAGAGAACTCAGAAAAGTGACTACTTTCTGGATTTAAGTATCTTTGCTATTTTTTACTTGGAATATCTTCTGTAGCTTACCCTGAACAAGCTTAAACTGTTTTTTAGCTGTTTGCTGCATTATTTTAAAATTTGCACTTAAAGTTACTTTTAGTCGAATTTCATCAAAAGTTTGTTTGTTTGTTTGTTTAATTTAACTGTTGAGGCTGCCCACTAAAGTGAGCTAGCCTGTGTAACTGATTTATCACTGTTTCTGCATTTTCTGTGTGTTTCTATCAAAAAAAACCCAAAAAATAATCCTTGTTTTCCCACCTCTCCTCGACTAGTTTAGACCAGTTTACAGGCATTGCTGTATTCTGGGCTGTGGTGTAGTTCCTGTGTTGTCCATTACCTTACTTGGATAGAAGGAAGTTTCTTTGCTCACCAGTGGGAGTGGGGAGCCTTGAGCAGCCTACCTGTCCCTGTAGGAAGTGACCTCAGCACAAGAGCTGTAGTAATTGGTTGTTTTGGACCATTTCTAGCTCTTTTGTAGTTCCCTGTTTAAAATCCACCTCTGGGCATTTTTTTCTGGCTATACTGCTCAGACAAGCTCCCCGTGTTCCTGCAGAGTGGTCCTAGCTACAGAGAACTCAGAAAAGTGACTACTTTCTGGATTTAAGTATCTTTGCTGTTTTTTTTTACTTGGAATAGCTTCTGTAGCTTACCCTGAACAAGCTTAAACTGTTTTTTTAGCTGTTTGCTGCATTATTTTAAAATCTGCACTTAAAGTTACTTTTAGTCAAATTTCATTGAAAGTTTTTTTCTTTGTTTGTTTAATTTAACTGCTGAGGCTGCCCACTAAAGTGAGCTAGCCTGTGTAACTGATTTATCACTGTTTCTGCATTTTCTGTGTGTTTCTATCAAAAAAACAAAAAAATAATCCTTGTTTTCCCACCTCTCCTCGACTAGTTTAGACCAGTTTACAGGCATTGCTGTATTCTGGGCTGTGGTGTAGTTCCTGTGTTGTCCATTACCTTACTTGGATAGAAGGAAGTTTCTTTGCTCACCAGTGGGAGTGGGGAGCCTTGAGCAGCCTACCTGTCCCTGTAGGAAGTGACCTCAGCACAAGAGCTGTAGTAATTGGTTGTTTTGGACCATTTCTAGCTCTTTTGTAGTTCCCTGTTTAAAATCCACCTCTGGGCATTTTTTCTGGCTATACTGCTCAGACAAGCTCCTCGTGGTCCTGCAGAGTGGTCCTAGCTACAGAGAACTCAGAAAAGCGACTACTTTCTGGATTTAAGTATCTTTGCTGTTTTTTACTTGGAATAGCTTCTGTAGCTTACCCTGAACAAGCTTAAACTGTTTTTAGCTGTTTGCTGCATTATTTTAAAATCTGCACTTAAAGTTACTTTTAGTCAAATTTCATCGAAAGTTTGTTTGTTTGTTTGTTTAATTTAACTGTTGAGGCTGCCCACTAAAGTGAGCTAGCCTGTGTAACTGATTTATCACTGTTTCTGCATTTTCTGTGTGTTTCTATCAAAAAAACAAAAAATAATCCTTGTTTTCCCACCTCTCCTCGACTAGTTTAGACCAGTTTACAGGCATTGCTGTATTCTGGGCTGTGGTGTAGTTCCTGTGTTGTCCATTACCTTACTTGGATAGAAGGAAGTTTCTTTGCTCACCAGTGGGAGTGGGGAGCCTTGAGCAGCCTACCTGTCCCTGTAGGAAGTGACCTCAGCACAAGAGCTGTAGTAATTGGTTGTTTTGGACCATTTCTAGCTCTTTTGTAGTTCCCTGTTTAAAATCCGCCTCTGGGCATTTTTTTCTGGCTATACTGCTCAGACAAGCTCCTCGTGGTCCTGCAGAGTGGTCCTAGCTACAGAGAACTCAGAAAAGTGACTACTTTCTGGATTTAAGTATCTTTGCTGTTTTTTACTTGGAATAGCTTCTGTAGCTTACCCTGAACAAGCTTAAACTGTTTTTTAGCTGTTTGCTACATTATTTTAAAATCTGCACTTAAAGTTACTTTTAGTCGAAATTCATCGAAAATTTGTTTGTTTGTTTGTTTAATTTAACTGTTGAGGCTGCCCAATAAAGTGAGCTAGCCTGTGTAACTGATTTATCACTGTTTCTGCATTTTCTGTGTGTTTCTATCAAAAAAACAAAAAAAAAATCCTTGTTTTCCCACCTCTCCTCGACTAGTTTAGACCAGTTTACAGGCATTGCTGTATTCTGGGCTGTGGTGTAGTTCCTGTGTTGTCCATTACCTTACTTGGATAGAAGGAAGTTTCTTTGCTCACCAGTGGGAGTGGGGAGCCTTGAGCAGCCTACCTGTCCCTGTAGGAAGTGACCTCAGCACAAGAGCTGTAGTAATTGGTTGTTTTGGACCATTTCTAGCTCTTTTGTAGTTCCCTGTTTAAAATCCGCCTCTGGGCATTTTTTTCTGGCTATACTGCTCAGACAAGCTCCTCGTGGTCCTGCAGAGTGGTCCTAGCTACAGAGAACTCAGAAAAGTGACTACTTTCTGGATTTAAGTATCTTTGCTGCTTTTTTACTTGGAATAGCTTCTGTAGCTTACCCTGAACAAGCTTAAACTGTTTTTTAGCTGTTTGCTGCATTATTTTAAAATCTGCACTTAAAGTTACTTTTAGTCGAATTTCATCAAAAGTTTGTTTGTTTGTTTGTTTAATTTAACTGTTGAGGCTGCCCACTAAAGTGAGCTAGCCTGTGTAACTGATTTATCACTGTTTCTGCATTTTCTGTGTGTTTCTATCAAAAAAAAAAAATAATCCTTGTTTTCCCACCTCTCCTCGACTAGTTTAGACCAGTTTACAGGCATTGCTGTATTCTGGGCTGTGGTGTAGTTCCTGTGTTGTCCACTACCTTACTTGGATAGAAGGAAGTTTCTTTGCTCACCAGTGGGAGTGGGGAGCCTTGAGCAGCCTACCTCTCCCTGTAGGAAGTGACCTCAGCACAAGAGCTGTAGTAATTTGTTGTTTTGGACCATTTATAGCTCTTTTGTAGTTCCCTGTTTAAAATCCGCCTCTGGGCATTTTTTCTGGCTATACTGCTCAGACAAGCTCCTCGTGGTCCTGCAGAGTAGTCCTAGCTACAGAGAACTCAGAAAAGTGACTACTTTCTGGATTTAAGTATCTTTGCTGTTTGTTTACTTGGAATAGCTTCTGTAGCTTACCCTGAACAAGCTTAAACTGTTTTTTAGCTGTTTTCAGCATTATTTTAAAATCTGCACTTAAAGTTACTTTTAGTCAAATTTCATCAAAAGTTTGTTTGTTTGTTTGTTTAATTTAACTGTTGAGGCTGCCCACTAAAGTGAGCTAGCCTGTGTAACTGATTTATCACTGTTTCTGCATTTTCTGTGTGTTTCTATCAAAAAACAAAAAAAAATAATCATTGTTTTCCCACCTCTCCTCGACTAGTTTAGACCAGTTTACAGGCATTGCTGTATTCTGGGCTGTGGTGTAGTTCCTGTGTTGTCCATTACCTTACTTGGATAGAAGGAAGTTTCTTTGCTCACCAGTGGGAGTGGGGAGCCTTGAGCAGCCTACCTGTCCCTGTAGGAAGTGACCTCAGCACAAGAGCTGTAGTAATTGGTTGTTTTGGACCATTTCTAGCTCTTTTGTATTTCCCTGGTCAAAATCCGCCTCTGGGCATTTTTTCTGGCTATACTGCTCAGACAAGCTCCTCGTGGTCCTGCAGAGTGGTCCTAGCTACAGAGAACTCAGAAAAGTGACTACTTTCTGGATTTAAGTATCTTTGCTGTTTTTTTTTACTTGGAATAGCTTCTGTAGCTTACCCTGAACAAACTTAAACTGTTTTTTAGCTGTTTGCTACATTATTTTAAAATCTGCACTTAAAGTTACTTTTAGTCGAAATTCATCGAAAATTTGTTTGTTTGTTTGTTTAATTTAACTGTTGAGGCTGCCCAATAAAGTGAGCTAGCCTGTGTAACATGATTTATCACTGTTTCTGCATTTTCTGTGTGTTTCTATCAAAAAAACAAAAAAAAATCCTTGTTTTCCCACCTCTCCTCGACTAGTTTAGACCAGTTTACAGGCATTGCTTTATTCTGGGCTGTGGTGTAGTTCCTGTGTTGTACATTACCTTACTTGTATAGAAGGAAGTTTCTTTGCTCACCAGTGGGAGTGGGGAGCCTTGAGCAGCTTACCTGTCCCTGTAGGAAGTGACCTCAGCAGAAGAGCTGTAGTAATTGATTGTTTTGGACCATTTCTAGCTCTTTTGTAGTTCCCTGTTTAAAATCCGCCTCTGGGCATTTTTTCTGGCTATACTGCTCAGACAAGCTCCTCGTGGTCCTGCAGAGTGGTCCTAGCTACAGAGAACTCAGAAAAGTGACTACTTTCTGGATTTAAGTATCTTTGCTGTTTTTTTACTTGGAATAGCTTCTGTAGCTTACCCTGAACAAGCTTAAACTGTTTTTTAGCTGTTTGCTGCATTATTTTAAAATCTGCACTTAAAGTTACTTTTAGTCAAATTTCATCAAAAGTTTGTTTGTTTGTTTGTTTAATTTAACTGTTGAGGCTGCCCACTAAAGTGAGCTAGCCTGTGTAACTGATTTATCACTGTTTCTGCATTTTCTGTGTGTTTCTATCAAAAAACAAAAAAATAATCCTTGTTTTCCCACCTCTCCTCGACTAGTTTAGACCAGTTTACAGGCATTGCTGTATTCTGGGCTGTGGTGTAGTTCCTGTGTTGTCCACTACCTTACTTGGATAGAAGGAAGTTTCTTTGCTCACCAGTGGTAGTGGGGAGCCTTGAGCAGCCTACATGTCCCTGTAGGAAGTGACCTCAGCACAAGAGCTGTAGTAATTGATTGTTTTAGACCATTTCAAGCTCTTTTGTAGTTCCCTGTTTAAAATCCACCTCTGGGCATTTTTTTCTGGCTATACTGCTCAGACAAGCTCCTCGTGGTCCTGCAGAGTGGTCCTAGCTACAGAGAACTCAGAAAAGTGACTACTTTCTGGATTTAAGTATCTTTGATATTTTTTACTTGGAATAGCTTCTGTAGCTTACCCTGAACAAGCTTAAACTGTTTTTTTAGCTGTTTGCTGCATTATTTTAAAATCTGCACTTAAAGTTACTTTTAGTCGAATTTCATCAAAAGTTTGTTTGTTTGTTTGTTTAATTTAACTGTTGAGGCTGCCCACTAAAGTGAGCTAGCCTGTGTAACTGATTTATCACTGTTTCTGCATTTTCTGTGTGTTTCTATCAAAAAAAAAAATAATCCTTGTTTTCCCACCTCTCCTCGACTAGTTTAGACCAGTTTACAGGCATTGCTGTATTCTGGGCTGTGGTGTAGTTCCTGTGTTGTCCACTACCTTACTTGGATAGAAGGAAGTTTCTTTGCTCACCAGTGGGAGTGGGGAGCCTTGAGCAGCCTACCTGTCCCTGTAGGAAGTGACCTCAGCACAAGAGCTGTAGTAATTGGTTGTTTTGGACCATTTCTAGCTCTTTTGTAGTTCCCTGTTTAAAATCCACCTCTGGGCATTTTTTCTGGCTATACTGCTCAGACAAGCTCCTCGTGGTCCTGCAGAGTGGTCCTAGCTACAGAGAACTCAGAAAAGTGACTACTTTCTGGATTTAAGTATCTTTGCTATTTTTTACTTGGAATAGCTTCTGTAGCTTACCCTGAACAAGCTTAAACTGTTTTTTAGCTGTTTGCTGCATTATTTTAAAATTTGCACTTAAAGTTACTTTTAGTCGAATTTCATCGAAAGTTTGTTTGTTTGTTTGTTTAATTTAACTGTTGAGGCTGCCCACTAAAGTGAGCTAGCCTGTGTAACTGATTTATCACTGTTTCTGCATTTTCTGTGTGTTTCTATCAAAAAAAAAAAAATAATCCTTGTTTTCCCACCTCTCCTCGACTAGTTTAGACCAGTTTACAGGCATTGCTGTATTCTGGGCTGTGGTGTAGTTCCTGTGTTGTCCATTACCTTACTTGGATAGAAGGAAGTTTCTTTGCTCACCAGTGGGAGTGGGGAGCCTTGAGCAGCCTACCTGTCCCTGTAGGAAGTGACCTCAGCACAAGAGCTGTAGTAATTGATTGTTTTGGACCATTTCTAGCTCTTTTGTAGTTCCCTGTTTAAAATCCGCCTCTGGGCATTTTTTTCTGGCTATACTGCTCAGACAAGCTCCTCGTGGTCCTGCAGAGTGGTCCTAGCTACAGAGAACTCAGAAAAGTGACTACTTTCTGGATTTAAGTATCTTTGCTGTTTTTACTTGGAATAGCTTCTGTAGCTTACCCTGAACAAGCTTAAACTGTTTTTTAGCTGTTTGCTGCATTATTTTAAAATCTGCACTTAAAGTTACTTTTAGTCAAATTTCATCAAAAGTTTGTTTGTTTGTTTGTTTAATTTAACTGTTGAGGCTGCCCACTAAAGTGAGCTAGCCTGTGTAACTGATTTATCACTGTTTCTGCATTTTCTGTGTGTTTCTATCAAAAAAAAAAAAAATAATCCTTGTTTTCCCACCTCTCCTCGACTAGTTTAGACCAGTTTACAGGCATTGCTGTATTCTGGGCTGTGGTGTAGTTCCTGTGTTGTCCACTACCTTACTTGGATAGAAGGAAGTTTCTTTGCTCACCAGTGGGAGTGGGGAGCCTTGAGCAGCCTACCTGTCCCTGTAGGAAGTGACCTCAGCACAAGAGCTGTAGTAATTGGTTGTTTTGGACCATTTCTAGCTCTTTTGTAGTTCCCTGTTTAAAATCCGCCTCTGGGCATTTTTTTCTGGCTATACTGCTCAGACAAGCTCCTCGTGGTCCTGCAGAGTGGTCCTAGCTACAGAGAACTCAGAAAAGTGACTACTTTCTGGATTTAAGTATCTTTGCTGTTTTTTTTACTTGGAATAGCTTCTGTAGCTTACCCTGAACAAGCTTAAACTGTTTTTTAGCTGTTTGCTGCATTATTTTAAAATCTGCACTTAAAGTTACTTTTAGTCGAATTTCATCAAAAGTTTGTTTGTTTGTTTGTTTAATTTAACTGTTGAGGCTGCCCACTAAAGTGAGCTAGCCTGTGTAACTGATTTATCACTGTTTCTGCATTTTCTGTGTGTTTCTATCAAAAAAACAAAAAAAATAATCCTTGTTTTCCCACCTCTCCTCGACTAGTTTAGACCAGTTTACAGGCATTGCTGTATTCTGGGCTGTGGTGTAGTTCCTGTGTTGTCCATTACCTTACTTGGATAGAAGGAAGTTTCTTTGCTCACCAGTGGGAGTGGGGAGCCTTGAGCAGCCTACCTGTCCCTGTAGGAAGTGACCTCAGCACAAGAGCTGTAGTAATTGGTTGTTTTGGACCATTTCTAGCTCTTTTGTAGTTCCCTGTTTAAAATCCGCCTCTGGGCATTTTTTTCTGGCTATACTGCTCAGACAAGCTCCTCGTGGTCCTGCAGAGTGGTCCTAGCTACAGAGAACTCAGAAAAGCGACTACTTTCTGGATTTAAGTATCTTTGCTGTTTTTTTACTTGGAATAGCTTCTGTAGCTTACCCTGAACAAGCTTAAACTGTTTTTTTAGCTGTTTGCTGCATTATTTTAAAATCTGCACTTAAAGTTACTTTTAGTCGAATTTCATCTAAAGTTTGTTTGTTTGTTTGTTTAATTTAACTGTTGAGGCTGCCCACTAAAGTGACCTAGCCTGTGTAACTGATTTATCACTGTTTCTGCATTTTCTGTGTGTTTCTATCAAAAAAAAAAATAATCCTTGTTTTCCCACCTCTCCTCTACTACTTTAGACCAGTTTACAGGCATTGCTGTATTCTGGGCTGTGGGGTAGTTCCTGTGTTGTCCACTACCTTACTTGGATAGAAGGAAGTTTCTTTGCTCACCAGTGGGAGTGGGGAGCCTTGAGCAGCCTACCTGTCCCTGTAGGAAGTGACCTCAGCACAAGAGCTGTAGTGATTGGTTGTTTTGGACCATTTCTAGCTATTTTGTAGTTCCCTGTTTAAAATCCACCTCTGGGTGTTTTTTCTGGCTATACTGCTCAGACAAGCTCCTCGTGGTCCTGCAGAGTGGTCCTAGCTACAGAGAACTCAGAAAAGTGACTACTTTCTGGATTTACGTATCTTTGCTGTTTTTTTAATTGGAATGGCTTCTGTAGCTTACCCTGAACAAGCTTAAACTGTTTTTTAGCTGTTTGCTACATTCTTTTAAAATCTGCACTTAAAGTTACTTTTAGTCGAAATTCATCGAAAATTTGTTTGTTTGTTTGTTTAATTTAACTGTTGAGGCTGCCCACTAAAGTGAGCTAGCCTGTGTAACTGATTTATCACTGTTTCTGCATTTTCTGTGTGTTTCTATCAAAAAAAAAATCCTTGTTTTCCCACCTCTCCTCGACTAGTTTAGACCAGTTTACAGGCATTGCTGTATTCTGGGCTGTGGTGTAGTTCCTGTGTTGTCCATTACCTTACTTGGATAGAAGGAAGTTTCTTTGCTCACCAGTGGGAGTGGGGAGCCTTGAGCAGCCTACCTGTCCCTGTAGGAAGTGACCTCAGCACAAGAGCTGTAGTAATTGGTTGTTTTGGACCATTTCTAGCTCTTTTGTAGTTCCCTGTTTAAAATCCACCTCTGGGCATTTTTTTCTGGCTATACTGCTCAGACAAGCTCCTCGTGGTCCTGCAGAGTGGTCCTAGCTACAGAGAACTCAGAAAAGCAACTACTTTCTGGATTTAAGTATCTTTGCTGTTTTTTACTTGGAATAGCTTCTGTAGCTTACCCTGAACAAGCTTAAACTGTTTTTTAGCTGTTTGCTGCATTATTTTAAAATCTGCACTTAAAGTTACTTTTAGTCAAATTTGATCGAAAGTTTGTTTGTTTGTTTGTTTAATTTAACTGTTGAGGCTGCCCACTAAAGTGTGCTAGCCTGTGTAACTGATTTATCACTGTTTCTGCATTTTCTGTGTGTTTCTATCAAAAAACAAAAAAATAATCCTTGTTTTCCCACCTCTCCTCAACTAGTTTAGACCAGTTTACAGGCATTGCTGTATTCTGGGCTGTGGTGTAGTTCCTGTGTTGTCCATTACCTTACTTGGATAGAAGGAAGTTTCTTTGCTCACCAGTGGGAGTGGGGAGCCTTGAGCAGCCTACCTGTCCCTGTAGGAAGTGACCTCAGCACAAGAGCTGTAGTAATTGGTTGTTTTGGACCATTTCTAGCTCTTTTGTAGTTCCCTGTTTAAAATCTGCCTCTGGGCATTTTTTCTGGCTATACTGCTCAGACAAGCTCCTCGTGGTCCTGCAGAGTGGTCCTAGCTACAGAGAACTCAGAAAAGTGACTACTTTCTGGATTTAAGTATCTTTGCTGTTTTTTACTTGGAATAGCTTCTGTAGCTTACCCTGAACAAGCTTAAACTGTTTTTTAGCTGTTTGCTGCATTATTTTAAAATCTGCACTTAAAGTTACTTTTTAGTCGAATTTGATCGAAAGTTTGTTTGTTTGTTTGTTTAATTTAACTGTTGAGGCTGCCCACTAAAGTGTGCTAGCATGTGTAACTGATTTATCACTGTTTCCACATTTTCTGTGTGTTTCTATCCAAGAAACAAAAAAACAAAAAAATAATCCTTGTTTTCCCACCTCTCCTCGACTAGTTTAGACCAGTTTACAGGCATTGCTGTATTCTGGGCTGTGGTGTAGTTCCTGTGTTGTCCATTACCTTACTTGGATGGAAGGAAGTTTCTTTGCTCACTAGTGGGAGTGGGGAGCCTTGAGCAGCCTACCTGTCCCTGTAGGAAGTTACCTCAGCACAAGAGCTGTAGTATTTGGTTGTTTTGGACCATTTCTAGCTCTTTTGTAGTTCCCTGTTTAAAATCCGCGATTGCGTGGCTTTGCCCGTTTGTGCGCATAGCGCAGCGCTGGTTAAACAAGGTTAAACTTCTTCTGGCTCCGCCAAGTCTGCTCTTCAAATTTTCCCTTAATGAAGCTCTACTCTTAGTATAATCAGACTACTCACTATATTATAAGCCTAGCACTTGTTCTCAAAACTTCTCTACTAAGTAAGCACGCTCGTACTAAGTAAAGCACTACATCCACCTACCACCCCTGTGAATATCCACTTCCCTTAAAGGCACAGCACTCCCTTATACTGTTCTAGCATGTCGAGTGGTAGATTACTGGTGTTCTCTCCAGTTCAGCTGGTTAATCTGGGTATCTTGAGACAATGCTACAATTGTCTCATGCTCACAGACAACCCTCTCCTCCTCCCTACAAACACAAATACATGTGAGAGATGCAACTATATAGCCAAACTGGAGGCTGAACTCTCTCATCTCAGGGCTGGCATAACCAGACAGGAGGAGATGGTAACCACACACACAACAAACCCAGTCCCACATAGACCTACCACAACTACAAACCAAACACATAAAAACACAAAGACATACTCGGAGGCTCTAATAAAAAACTTACCAAAACAACAGAGGCTCTCAAAGCAGACATCCAAAAATCCACCACCTCAAAACAAAACACATGCAACACATACTTCAATAAATCAGTGTGTCAACCAATCACAGCCCTTAAGGCCAAACACCATGCCTGATACACTAGTAATTGGTGACTCTATATTCCCGCTTACCAGGCTGAACAAGGAGAGGGTGACTGTGAGATGCCTATCAGGAGCTAGGATCCACCACATAACACACGCACTCAGGTCACTCCAAAGCAAGTACAAATATGACTCCGTCATTGTCCATGCTGGCGTGAATGACCTGAGACGTACCTCCCTGGACTACATAAAAAGAGACATAGAGGAGCTCTCCGAATATGTAGCCCAGGATGGTATGACCCTGAGCAGCATCTTGCCCTCACCAAGAATGATGCCACAATACAAAGACAAGATGATCAGCTTTAATAATTGACTCAAGTACTGGTGTCATTCTAAGGGGATCCAATGTTTGTCTGCCTGGGATGACATGTTGGACAAGCCATGCTGCTTCACAAGGGATGGCTTACACCTGTCACCACTGGGCTTCCGGATATTGGCTAAGGCTCTTGCCACCCCCATAGTGCCTTTTTTAGGCAAGGCTCAAAAGACAAACCCACCTCCTTAGAAAACAAAAATGGAAAAAAACTAAGGGTAATGCTGCTCAATGCCAGAAGTCTAAATCTCAAGATGCAGGCACTCGATGCACTCCTCAGCATGGAGAACATTGATGTCTGTGCAGTAACTAAAACCTGGTTCAAGGCTCCTGAGAGCACCCCAGCGCTACCAGGCTATACCTCGTATCATGCTTTTCAGCCCCAAAACACGGGCCGAACCACAAAGGGAGGGGGAGTGTCCATATTCATCAAGGACACCCACACCTCCAGGTTAGTAGCAACACATGAAGCATCAGAGACCATACAGGTGCAACTAACCATAGGCAAAACTGCTATGCAACTGGTAGCATGTTACAGACCACCCTCCCAATCTCAGGAACCCCACTCAGCCTTCCTGAAGACATTGGAGGATATGAATGTATCACAAAATACCATCACACTGGGAGACTTCAACTACCCAAACATACATTGGGTACATTATTCTAGCCCTAACACCCTAGCTCAAAGGTTCCTGGAATTCATAAATTCAAATGCACCAGAACAACTAGTCACCTCTCCCACTAGGGGAGATAATATACTAGACCTGATCATCACAAACATGGGGACAAAATGCTCCACACCGGAGGTATACCCCTCACTAGTGAGATCTGACCACAAACTAATCACCCTGGATATACATATCCCACCTCCACCCCCAGCACAAAAGACCACAGTGAAAAACTTCTCAAAAGCAGACTTCACTCTTCTTAAGACTGAGATGGTATCCTTTAAGCCCACTGGGCCAGTGGATACCACATCCCACAATGCCGAATCCTTCACAAATGCTTTCTATGGACATCTCCAAGAATGCATGGATCATGCAATCCCAAATAAATCCAAATCCCTCTCCACCAAAGGCATGCGTCCTGTCTGGTGGACCTCAGCCATTAACAAATTGTATAACAAAAGAAGGAAGCTACTGCACGTCAGAGCAAAATCCCATAAAGGGAAGACATCTCTGATCAACATTAGCAGAAAACTACGTTCTCTCATAAAAACATCCAAGGCCAACTTTGAGAGAAAAATCGCTAAGGCCACTAAAGATAATGACAAAGCCTTCTTCAGCTATGTTAGAAACCTGGGTGGAAACCCTCAGATATGCTCAGAGTTAGTTCACAACAACAAAAAATACACTGAACCCACAGATATTGCCAACATTCTGGCTGACAGGTTCAGTGCAAATTTCTCCCCTCCCTCACCCCCAAAAGAAGAAATACTTATACCAGCTGAATGTAATCTCCCTGTCATCTCAGATGTCCAAGTGAGAACTGCCCTCAACAAAGCTAAAAACACAGCATCAATGGGACCTGACGGTGTCCCAGGTTGCGTGCTACGTGAACTCCAAGAGGAGCTAAACCCACACATAAAAAGGCTATTTAACCTTAGCCTTACTACAGGATATGTACCTGAACACTGGCGTACAGCAACAGTGGTCCCACTCCACAAAGGGGGTACCTCTACAGACCCTGGGAACTACCGCCTCATAAGCTTAACCAACCTGGTCTGCAAAGCTATGGAAAGAATCATTATGGAACTCATAAACAGAGACATAGGGGACCTACAGACACTTGACCCCACCCAGTTCGGCTTTGTAAACGGCAGATCCTGCCTTTTGAACCTGATTGACTTTTTCAAAACAGTCACTAGAGCCATTGATGAGGGCAAAGCAGGCCATACAGCCTACCTGGACTTGGCTAAGGCCTTCGACACAATACCCCACTCAGGCATCATAGATAAGCTCAACAGCGTAAACATAAACCCTTATGTCACTAGATGGGTTGCAAACTGGCTAAAGGACAGAACCCATAAAGTTAAAATCGCTGGAGCAATGTCAGACTCAAAGTCAGTCACAAGTGGTGTCCCACAGGGATCTGTCCTGGGACCCCTCTTGTTCGGCATTTATTTCTCAGATGTTAAAGCAAACATGGGAGGGTTGTGGCTGACAAAGTTCACAGATGACTGCAAACTAGGCACCATAGTCGATACACCAGCGGACACATACATCCTACAAAAAGGCCTCACAGAAACAGACAACTGGTGCCGGAGTCACGGCCTTAAACTAAATGCCAAAAATGTATAGTCATCCCTTTGGGAAAAACAAAGTACCCACAAATTATCACATAGACAGCAACCCACTGAGTATGGAAAAAGTAATCAGAGACCTAGGGACCCAAGTCAACAGCGACCTCTCATTTGACACCCACGTTGCCAAAGTGGTTAGAAAAACATTCTACCTTGCACACCTCATCATGAAGGGATTCACATCCAGATCCAAGGATGTCATTGTACCCCTATACTCCTCCCTCATCAGACACATGATTGAGTACAATGCCCCATTTGGTATGTACCTCACCCGGCATTTGCAACAGCTGGAGAGACCACAAAAGTACCTCACCAAGAGGATCAAGGGTCTCCAACATATGTCTTATTCTGCCAGACTAAAGAAACTTCAAGCTCTATTCAGTAGAAGTAGCATACCGCCTGCACAGAGGTGATCTCTGCCTGACGTACAAGGCCATGTCCAATCAGGATCTGATGGACATGCTCCACCTCAAAAAATCCAAATCCATCAGGACCACGAGAGCTAAAGACTTAAACCTTGGCACAAGTATGAATAGGACATGCTGAAGGGATAGATTCATAACCCAGAGGCTTCCCATGCTTTGGAACAAGATCCCAGTTCATATTAGGCAGAGCCCCTCTCTGACTCTCTTCAAGAGAAATCTTGCTGAGTGGATGAGAGATTGTAAGTTTACCCCAGGGGTCACATCTGTGTCACTGCTAGACAGGGGCACAGTAAACTAATTCTATTATATAAGGGGACCTTCATTGTGTCACTACTAGACAGAGGCACAGTATTCTAAATTTATTCTGTACATTTTTGTACCATTTCATGGGGTGGCAAAAGCCACATCACTATGGCTAGGCTTACAAATGCCCCAGGGCAGATAGCCTAGTACTAAACTATGAAACTATGAAACATAACACACACACTCAGGTCATTCCAAGGCAAGTAGAAATATGACTCAGTCATTGTCCATGCTGGTGTGAATGACCTGAGACGTACCTCCCTGGATTACATGAAAAGAGACATAGAGGATGAAGACAAGATGATCAATTTCAACAATTGGCTTAAGTATTGGTGTCATTCAAAGGGGATCCAATGCCTGTCAGCCTGGGATGACATGCTCGACAAGCCACGATGCTTCGCTAGGGACGGCTTGCACCTGTCACCCCTGGGCTTTCGGATATTGGCAAAGGCTCTTGCTACCCCCATAGTGCCTTTTTTAGGCAAGGCTCAAAAGACAAACCCACCTCCATAGGTATCACAAGGGATAAGAAACTAAGAGTAATGCTACTCAATGCCAGAAGTCTAAACCTCAAGATGCACGTACTCTAAACTCTCCTTAGCATGGAGAACATCGATATCTGTGCAGTAACAGAAACCTGGTTCAAGGATCCCAAGAGCACCCCAGCACTACCAGGTTATACCTCATACCATGCTTTTTGGCCCCAAAACTTGGACCGAACCTCAAAAGGAGGGGGAGTATCAAAATTCGTCAAAGATACCCACACCTCCAGGTTGGTGGCACAGCACAAAACATCAGAGACTATCCATGTGCAACTAACAGTGGGTAAAACTGCCTTCCAGTTTATAGCCTGCTACAGACCACCCTCCCAAACCCAGGAACCCACTCGGCCTTCCTGAGAACACTGGAAAATATGAAGGTCTCTCCAAACACCATTATATTGGGCGACTTCAACTACCCAAACATAGACTGGGAGCATTACTCTAGCTCCAGCACCCTAGCCCAAAGGTTCCTAGAATTTATAAACTCAAATGTTATGGAACAACTTGTTACCACTCCCACAAGAGGAGAAAACATACTGGACCTGATCATCACCAACATGGGGACTCTATGCTCCAGACCAGAAGTGTATCCCTCACTGGTAAGATCAGACCATAAACTAATCTCACTGGATATTCACATCCCGACCCCACCCCCTGCCCAGAAAACCACAGTGAAAAACTTTTCTAAAGCAAATTTCACACTCCACAAAACCGAGGTG
Organism: Protopterus annectens; assembly: GCF_019279795.1. NCBI lineage: Eukaryota > Metazoa > Chordata > Ceratodontiformes > Protopteridae > Protopterus > Protopterus annectens. The sequence continues at coordinate 550,589,108 of NC_056738.1, read as the reverse complement.
GAATCCTTCAAAGCCCCCGGGCCTGTGGAAAATACGGCCCAGACCGCAGAATCCTTTATAAATGCATTCTATGAATACCTTCAGGAATGCATGAATCATGCAATCCCAAATAAAACCAAGACCCAATCCTCCAAAGGCAGACGTCCTGTCTGGTGGACCCCAGCCATAAACAAACTATACAACAGAAGGAGGAAGCTACTACATGATAGAGCAAAATCCCAAAAAGGGAAGGCATCTCTGATCAGTATTAGCAAAAAACTACGGGCACTCATAAAATCGTCTAAGGCCAGCTTCGAGAGAAAAATTGCACAGGACACTAAGGATAATCACAAGGCTTTCTTTAGTTATGTTAGGAACCTGGGTGGGAATTCCCAGATATGCTCAGAATTAGTCCAAAATGACAAAAAATACACCGAACCCACAGACATTGCCAACATCCTAGCTGACAGGTTCAGCACAAACTCCCCCCCCCCCACCAAATTGGCGAATATCTATCCCAGCAGAGTGCTGCCCCCCTGACATCTCAGATGCTCAGGTAAGAGTCGCCCTCTCCAAAGCAAAAAACACAGACGGTGTCCCGGGCTGCGTCCTACATGAACTCCAAGAAGAGCTAAACCCAAACATAAAACTACTGTTCAATCTCAGCCTTACTACAGGATATGTACCCAAAGAGTGGCGTACAGCAACAGTGGACCCTCTCCACAAAGGTGGTGCCTCAACGGATCCTGGAAACTATCGCCCCATAAGCCTGACTAGCTTGGTCTGCAAAAGCTATGGAAAGGATCATCATGGACCTCGTAAATAAAGATATTGGGGACCTACAGACACTGGATCCTATCCAGTTTGGCTTTGTTAAGGGCAGATCCTGCCTCTTAAACCTGGTCGATTTCCTTGAAACAGTCACCAAGGCCATTGACGAGGGGAAGGTGGTCCACACAGCCTACCTGGACCTCGCAAAAGCCTTCGATACAATACCCCACTCAGGCATTATAGATAAGCTCACCAACTTAAATATAAACCCCTATGTCACTAGATGGGTTGCAAACTGGCTCAAGGACAGAACCCACATGGTTAGAATTGCTGGAGCCATTTCAGACTCCAAACCAGTTACAAGTGGCATCCCACAAGGCTCAGTCCTGGGACCTCTCTTGTTTGGTATATATTTCTTGGAGGTACAGGCAAACACGGAAGGACTGTGGCTGACCAAGTTTGCAGATGACTGCAAACTGGGCGCCATAATTGACTCTCCAGCCGACACAAGCATCCTCCAAAAGGGCCTCATAGAAACAGACAACTGGTGCCAGAGCCATGGCCTCAAGTTAAACACCAAAAAGTGTATAGTCATCCCCTTTGGCAAAAACAAAGTGCCCACAAATTACCACATAGGTGGTAATCCATTAAGTACAGAAGAAGTAATTAGGGACCTGGGGACCCAAGTTGATAGCAATCTCTCATTTGACAACCACGTGGCCAAAGTGGTTAGAAAAACATTTTATATAGCCCACCTAATCATGAAGGGATTCACATCTAGATCAGGGGAGGTCATCGTGCCTCTTTACTCATCCCTCATCAGGCCCATAATTGAGTACAATGACCCTTTTGGGATGTACCTTACCAGACACCTGCAGCAACTGGAAAGACCCCAAAAGTACCTCACCAAGAGGATCAAAGGGCTCAAACAGATGCCATATGCTGCCTGGTTAAAGAACCTCCAGCTCTACTCAGTGGCATACCGCCTGCTCAGAGGCGATCTGTGCCTGACGTATAAAGCCATGTCCAACCTGGAATTAATAGACATGCTGCACCTCAGAAAATCCAAATCCCATCGAGTTTGCGCTCGAGAGACTTGAACCTCAGCACTGAAATAAATAGGACATGCTGGAGGGACAGATTCATAACCCAGAGGCTCCCTTCACTCTGGAATAAAATCCCAGTCCAGGTTAGGCAGAGTCCCTCATTGACTCTCTTCAAGAGGAATCTTGATGAGTGGATGGGAGATCATAGGTTTACCCCGGGTATCACTTCTGTATCACTGTTAGACAGAGGCACAGTATACTAACCTCGAAAAAGGGCATAGCAAAATTAATTTAAAATGGGTGGCGAAAGCCAAACACACTCTGGCTAGGCTTATAAATGCCCTAGGGCAGATAGCCTAGTATGAACCTATGACCCTATGAACCTATTATCTGAACAAAATATTGACGTGTGGTGGTTTTCCTTATGGGCTTATACATTGTGGTTTTGTGAGATGTGGCTGCTATATGTTGTCATGGATGTATTTGGTGAAGTGCTTTGAGGGCTGCTGAGGATATTTGTTCCAGGTACAATGTTTCAGAGGTCTTTGGACTTAGGAAAATTACATTTAAGATGATCTTTTAGTCTCTGCCATGTGGTGGTAACTTCAGATCTTTTTTGATCTTTTTTCATTGGGAAAATGTATTTGTAAAATGAGTGTCTACAATGCCTTGCTTTTTTTAAAGTGGCTGAACGAGCAGAGTCAAACTTGTTGTGGTGGCTGTTACCTACATGGTTTGTAATGACATACAGGAGGGAGCAGTCTTTGTTCATGTGTTTGCTGCCATGGGCCAATATTTTGCATTATATCTGCTGCTCATGTAGGCTCTGCACTGAAAGCTCTAATAGACCTGTCACAAGGCAAGCTAAGATTGCTGTGTACCCTGTTATCAGAAAATTTTAAATGAAATATCAGAGATGCTTTAAATGGATGACCCCAGAGGCTGTATATAGTGTACTTACCGCCACAGGCTGCCATTTTGCATTGTAATTACTCTTCATTTTGGGTGCCGTGCTGCAAGCAATAGTTCAGCTGAGCATACCTCAGAAGTAAGAATCCTCTATTTCACCACAAAAATGTATATTTTTGGTTGTAGGATGTACTGGGTAGAATAGCATGAGATAAAAGGAGTACAGCTCAGGAGTTTAATTCAGAGGTGTGCTGCAATGAAAGCTCTAAGGACAGACCTACTTTTTTTTTTTTTTGTAGCTGACTATCCTGTCACTTGCATGTTTTTAATGACATACCAAAGGGGAACAGAGCCTTTCTAAGACTGACCTCCAATGGTTTTATTTCATTGTACAATTGCAGCTTGCTACAGATCCCCCACCATACCCCAAGATTCTCACTACACCTTTCTAAACATACTGGAAAATATTAAGATAGAACCAAACACCCTAATACTGGGTAATTTTAACTACCCTGCCATTAACTGGGAAAACTACTCATGTCCCAACACCTTTGCGCAACGGTTCTTGGAATTCATAAATTCCAACGCCCTGGATCAACTAATCCATAGTCCCACCAGGGGCTCCAATATCCTAGACCTGGTCATTACCAACATGGGAAATCAATGCTCCATACCTATGGTCACCCCCTCGTTAGTCAGGTCTGACCATAAGCTAATCACCCTTAACATCCACATCCCACCCCCCCCCCAGTAAAGAAACCACCATAAAAAACTTCTCCAAAGCCAACTTCATGCCACTCAAGTCAGAAGTGACAAACTTCATGACACCCATGCAGATGGGAACTGAAAGTTCAACTGCTGAATCCTACACTAAGGCACTGTACGAGCACATCCACTCATGCATGAATCGTGCCATCCCAAATAGAACCAAAATGCTCTCATCCAAAAAAAGGAAGCCAATCTGGTGGTCCCCTGCCATAAACAAACTTTACAACAAAAGGAAGAAACTTTTGCAGAAAAGAGGAAAATCCCAGGATGCAAAAAACTCCCTTACTAGCCTCAGTAAGAAACTGAGATGCCTCATAAAATCCTCCAAAGCTAGTTACGAAAATAAAATTGCCAAAGATTCCAAAGACAACCACAAAGCATTCTATAACTATGTCAAGAATCTAAATGGCAATGCTCAGATCTGCTCTAAGCTAAAACAGAATGGTATTAAATATACTGATCCGAAGGATATTGCCAATATCCTGGTAGATCGATTCAGTGCCAACTTCACCCCCCTCTCACCCCCTAAATGGCCCATCTCAATACCGGAAGATTGCCAAATTCCAGTAATAATGGCCACGCAGATGCCCTACGCTGACCGCCTTAAAAAACTCCAGCTATACTCTGTCGCATATCGTCTACTCAGAGGCGATCTCTTCTTAACATACAAGGCCATGTCAAACCCAGAGCTGTTGGACATGCTACACTTAAAGAAATCCCAATCCCTCAGAGCTACATGCTCCAGGGATCTAAACCTTGTCATCACAATAAACAAAACATGCTGGAGGGATAGGTTCCTGACCCAGAGACTCCCCAGACTCTGGAATAGATTGCCCATACATGTAAATCAGAGTGCCTCTTTGGACCTCTTCAAGAGGAACCTCGACGATTGGATGGGAGAAAGGAAATTCACCCCAGGGATCACGTCAGTCGCCCTGCTAGACAGGGGTCCAGGAAAGTAAATAACGTGGGAAGAAATAGCCAGGGAATTGTTATGGCTAGGCTTGTATAGGCCCTAGGGCTGATAGCCTAGTACCAACCTATGAACCAACCTATGAACCTATGTCTTGATTGTCATAGCCTTTATTTAGGGTGCTGTGGTGGTTGCGCTGTATGATGCAGGCAGTTTTGGATGAACATTCTTGAGTTATTTATGCATCAGTTGGGAAAAATTATCTGGCTCTACATTGTCACATGAAGGGGACTAAGATGAAGATAAAATTTCAGAGACATGCAGCACTGGTAGCTAGGTCAGAACTGCAATTGAAGTGTTCTGTAGCTCACTACACCCTGCTGCTATTGCCTTAACAGATGTAAAATATGTTACAGTGTAATGAGCGAAACACCTACCTATTTGTGTTCAGTTCATTTGCATTATACTGTCTGGACATTGTGGCATTTTGCATTAAGCTGTATTCCAGATGGGTAGTGTGGTGAACCTCTATGTAAACGTGGAGGCTGATTGCAGCGACTCATCAGACATGGTGCTGGAATGGATCCCACTGATGTTTTAAAGCATCTGCAATGGATAACAGATCTGTGACTGAAATTTGAGAAGAAGGTGGCTTGCACTAGGCTTTGCCATGCCTGCAATACTAGATGTCCATTTAGACAGAAATCTTTTCCCTTTTCCTTGCCCCAGTAAACAGAAAGAAATAAACTTACCGAAATTATATTTGTTGAGAGTACTAGTGAGCTTTTTACATGCTGCTTACTTTCATCTTTGTCATGCTGGCATCCAGTCTGTGACTGCAAGTGAGATGTAGTTGTGCTCCATTAGCCTTCTCCATCCTGCATGGCTTTGAAGTGTACATGACAGTCAGATACTTAGTTTTCATGTACTGAAATAATGATATGGATAAAAATGAGCCCTTGGGTGGTCAAATATTCACTGATGGAATAGTGGCTGCAAAAATGTAAGTTTGCATTGCATTACTTTGACTTTAGCAGCCAGCAGGATTGTGCATTTCTATTTGTGAGTTTATGCTGTAGGAAGGGAGTCAAAACTGAAACAAAAACAGATATCAGGTGTACATTAGAACAAATGCGAGCTGTGGATAACAGAGTAGAAAAAAATATAGTGGCAGCCTAACACAACACGCTCACTGCCTCCACTCTCAGCAAACTATTTCAGTTGTCACCAGGCAAAGGATGAAAAAAATTCCAAATACTAATGAAGATCCAAACTTCTTAGCGCTTTCACTTGCAAGAGGCAAGCTTCATCAGAACATCAAATAATTAAATTCAGCAGTTTAAATACTAAAAAAGGCGCCAAAAACTGGCTAATTACTAATAATTACATTATTAACAAGTTTTTTAAAAAATTATTTAAAAAAACATCATGATGCATGTTCATTAGTAGAATATGAATGACTGTGACATATAAAAAATATAGACAATACTAATCAATGAATAGTAATGCTCTTAATAAAATACAATATGTCAATATAATCAATACAGAAATAAATTCAATTCATTAAAAGTAATGGTTTGATTGAAATGTAATCATTTATACCAGGGACTGTGGTGGCATCAGTGTATACTTGCCACCATAATTCTCGATATAATAGGTGGTTCTTAATATTACCACCTCTAGGGTTACTTTTAACTAATTCCAAAATCCCAAACTTGAAGTTATGTTCACTACCATATTTGGATATATGTCTAAACAGGGCATTTTTCATGTCCTTCTTCCTTATAGAGTACAAGTGGGAATAAATTCTTTGTCTAAGCTGTCTCTCAGTTTTTCCAATATAGAAAAACTGACATGCCATACATATTGCTATATATACTAACATTGTAGACCTACAGTTTCCCTTTATTAGATGTAGCCTAGTGTGGCAAATGTTGTTAAGGCACACATTATTAGGCTCAAAAATGTAAGAACATTGATGGCATGTTCCACATTTAGATGTACTGATTCCACAATGGGTAGATGGTACTTGTTTCCTTTCCATAATATGTTTCAAATTTTTACCCATTTTGTATACAAACTGTGGGTTGGACCCTATCTTTTCAGAAATGTCCTGTGCTGCTGTCAAGATACACCAATTATTAATCACAATATTTTTAATCATCCGACTGAATGGACCATATTCAATAATAAGAGAATTACAATAGGTTCGCTTGCAGTTCAATATGGTTATGTCAGTAGCGTCTATGTTGTTCAAAGCAGTGTAAATAGTACCCTCATTTTCAGCCCCATCTGCTGTTAAATTGTCCGCTGCCCCCAACAACGGTGAGTATTTATGCTCCCATTGTCCCAAGACATATGTTGTGATGTCATTCAGCATTCCCTTGTCATAACCCCTTTCAGTAAATAATTCAGTTATAACATTCAGTTCTTTAATCATGTCCGTATGTTTGGAAGTCATTCTCATAGCCCTTATGCATTGACCTTTAAATATGTTCCTTTTAGTTTATAAGGATGGCAGCTGTTGAAATCTAAATAGGAATTTGAAAAAGTCTCCTTCCTATAGATGATAGATTTAAAACCATTGATATCCTTAGAAACTAAGGTGTCTAAATATGGTACACCTATGTTGTTGTATGATGAGGTAAAATTCAAAAAATCACTACTAGAGTTTAAAGTATGAATGAAACTCTCAAATGTATTGGTGTCACCCTTCCAAAGAATGTAAATATCGTCTAGGAACCGAGAATAATACACTACTTTATCAAAGTAGGGGCTGTTAAAAATATAACTTTCTTCCCAGTCCAACATGACTAAGTTTGCAAAGATTGGTGCGCATGCAGTGCCCATAGCCACACCGCTGGTCTGTCGAAATATTTCTCCTTCATAGTATATAAAGTTATATTCTAAGACAATACTCATTAAATCCACCAGCAGGGAAATTTTATCCCAGCTGAAACTTGTATGTTTCCTTAGACTCCTGGAAAATGCCTCCAGTCCTGCCTCAATTGGTATGCAGCTAAATAAATCGATAACATCAACTGAACTGAATGTTAAATTGTCCTCAGCTGTGTGGATGGGAAAGTTACGCAAAAACTCCCATGAGTCTTTGACCATGTGACTAATCTTGTCATAGACAAATTTTACAGTGGTGTCGATGAAGACACCAATGGGGAAAGTCTTGGCCTTACTGCCGGAGATGATAGGTCTAAAAGGAGGGTTGAGGTGATCCTTATGAACTTTGGGTATACCCACAATGGTGGCTAAAGTGGGAAACTCAACCTTCATATACTCATATTGTTCTTCAGTAATCCTTTGTTCTAACCTATAGTCCTCTAAAAACATATCAATTCTATTGTATGAGATGTTTAATTCATTCAATGATGATAAAGTATAGTTACCAGATGAATGAAGTATGTCATGAATCTTTGAACTATACAACATAGAATCGTAGATCACAATACCGCCTCCTTTGTCAGGCTTCATTAACCTGTAACTACGGTCCATGCATAGGTCATTGAGTATACTAGCTTCCTCCTTAGTCAGATTAGAAATACATTTAACAAAATTATTTCTGCTTTTGTTATTAGATTTGTATATTTCTTTAATAACCTTATTTTCAAATGCAGAAATGACAGCATTATTGTTGGGCATAAATTGACTTTTCTTTCTCAAAGTTATATCTTTGACCTGTTCGTTGTTAGCAGTCTTGTCAAACATGATAGACAGATTTAATTTTCTAATATATTTCTTGAAATCCAAAATAGTATCAACTACTCGAAAAGAAGGGGTGGGTACAAATTTGAGTCCTTTCGAAAACAAGCTAAAATGGGCAGTATTAAGACTGATGTTGCTGTAGTTGTAAATCTTAAAATTATTATATTCACTAATAACATTATCAGTGACAATAATATCTGGTGTAGTTGTTAAACAAGTATCAGTACTAGTAATGGAATCTATGTCACTTAGTATTTTTCCCTCCATTTGCCCCCTTTTTTCCATGTCCTTTGGTACCCCTTCCTGGGGTGGGGAAAAAAATCCTGTTTATTATAAGAATTAGCACTGTCAACTTCAACGTCTCTATTATCCAGTTCTAATTTGTCATCTGGCTTATTGTAAGCCCATTTATAACACACTCGTCTACTATATTGTTCTTTGTCCCTTTGAAATTTCTTTAATTTCCGATCAAAAGCTTTCCTTGCCCTATCCTCAGCAATAGAGAATTGTTTAAAAAATAATTTCTCCCATTGCTGGAAGGCTAAGTCATGTACAATAGTGTTGTTAAGTATTTCTATTTCAGAGATACATTTACAAAGTTTAGCATCATTGTACTTAATAAGCTTTTTCATAAATTCGAAACCAAAAGAATCAAATAACAAGTTAAAATCATTTTCCACATCAATGGTAACATCTATGCCTAATGGCATTTTAAAAAATCGAAGTCCCATAGGTACAATGTTGGCAGATAAACATTGATTAAGATAAGCATTATCAAGTTTTAATGCGTTAATATTGTTTAATTTCTTTCCAAAAGTGTAGATATAATCCCTTAGACTACTTTTGGCAATTCGTGTGCCTTCATTAATCTTATTGTCTACTGCATAATCAAAATTACAATCGTATTCAATAAAGTTCCTTAGAACATTGCGTTTATCAGAAGCACCATTATCACATTTAGTAATAACATTTGAGTTATTAGTACCATTAGGATGGTTGGAATCACGAGCCAAGGCAGCATAGGAGCGTGATGGCAACACTTGTTTCGGTCTAGCGCCAGTGCGCCTGGCTTCATCCGCAAAGTTACTAAAAGAAAAGTCAAATGTAAAGTCACAAACATCATTCTTGATGTTTTCCGCTAGTGTCGCTGACTCAGGCAAGTCGATTCCGCTTCGTATATGATGTCCAGAACCCTGGCCATTGGGAATTCCAGGTGAAGAAGTAGATGGTAAATCTTCCTTACCAGCACCCATGGAGCCGTTATTAACGTCATCATCTAGCGACCGTCTCGGCAAGTTCACATCATTCACCGGTACAGAACCAGCCGTTAACAAATTGGATGACGGTGATAAATTGTGTTTGTGAACGGCAAAATTGCCAAAGAGTTCCAGTACCTTAGCTACCTCCCCACGTAAGGAGGCTACTTCAGAACGAAGAAGATACAGATCCTTACAATAGTCGGGTGAGGAGTCGCTGATGTTGCTGGGAGAGGATGTCATGTCAACAACAGAACAAATGCGAGCTGTGGATAACAGAGTAGAAAAAAATATAGTGGCAGTCTAACACAACACGCTCACTGCCTCCACTCTCAGCAAACTATTTCAGTTGTCACCAGGCAAAGGATGAAAAAAATTCCAAATACTAATGAAGATCCAAACTTCTTAGCGCTTTCACTTGCAAGAGGCAAGCTTCATCAGAACATCAAATAATTAAATTCAGCAGTTTAAATACTAAAAAAGGCGCCAAAAACTGGTTAATTACTAATAATTACATTATTAACAAGTTTTTTAAAAAATTATTTAAAAAAACATCATGATGCATGTTCATTAGTAGAATATGAATGACTGTGACATATAAAAAATATAGACAATACTAATCAATGAATAGTAATGCTCTTAATAAAATACAATATGTCAATATAATCAATACAGAAATAAATTCAATTCATTAAAAGTAATGGTTTGATTGAAATGTAATCATTTATACCAGGGACTGTGGTGGCATCAGTGTATACTTGCCACCATAATTCTCGATATAATAGGTGGTTCTTAATATTACCACCTCTAGGGTTACTTTTAACTAATTCCAAAATCCCAAACTTGAAGTTATGTTCACTACCATATTTGGATATATGTCTAAACAGGGCATTTTTCGTGTCCTTCTTCCTTATAGAGTACAAGTGGGAATAAATTCTTTGTCTAAGCTGTCTCTCAGTTTTTCCAATATAGAAAAACTGACACACCATACATATTGCTATATATACTAACATTGTAGACCTACAGTTTCCCTTTATTAGATGTAGCCTAGTGTGGCAAATGTTGTTAAGGCACACATTATTAGGCTCAAAAATGTAAGAACATTGATGGCATGTTCCACATTTAGATGTACTGATTCCACAATGGGTAGATGGTACTTGTTTCCTTTCCATAATATGTTTCAAATTTTTACCCATTTTGTATACAAACTGTGGGTTGGACCCTACCTTTTCAGAAATGTCCTGTGCTGCTGTCAAGATACACCAATTATTAATCACAATATTTTTAATCATCCGACTGAATGGACCATATTCAATAATAAGAGAATTACAATAGGTTCGCTTGCAGTTCAATATGGTTATGTCAGTAGTGTCTATGTTGTTCAAAGCAGTGTAAATAGTACCCTCATTTTCAGCCCCATCTGCTGTTAAATTGTCCGCTGCCCCCAACAACGGTGAGTATTTATGCTCCCATTGTCCCAAGACATATGTTGTGATGTCATTCAACATTCCCTTGTCATAACCCCTTTCAGTAAATAATTCAGTTATAACATTCAGTTCTTTAATCATGTCCGTATGTTTGGAAGTCATTCTCATAGCCCTTATGCATTGACCTTTAAATATGTTCCTTTTTAGTTTATAAGGATGGCAGCTGTTGAAATCTAAATAGGAATTTGAAAAAGTCTCCTTCCTATAGATGATAGATTTAAAACCATTGATATCCTTAGAAACTAAGGTGTCTAAATATGGTACACCTATGTTGTTGTATGATGAGGTAAAATTCAAAAAATCACTACTAGAGTTTAAAGTATGAATGAAACTCTCAAATGTATTGGTGTCACCCTTCCAAAGAATGTAAATATCGTCTAGGAACCGAGAATAATACACTACTTTATCAACGCCTTTTTTAGTATTTAAACTGCTGAATTTAATTATTTGATGTTCTGATGAAGCTTGCCTCTTGCAAGTGAAAGCGCTAAGAAGTTTGGATCTTCATTAGTATTTGGAATTTTTTTCATCCTTTGCCTGGTGACAACTGAAATAGTTTGCTGAGAGTGGAGGCAGTGAGCGTGTTGTGTTAGGTGTACATTAGCCGAAAGGCAAAGCACGTTTATCAGGAAGAGTCAGCACAGCTGCCTTCTTGATTTGGTAAGTTAAAATGCATCATGCAGAGCTGAACATTTAGAGTAAACTACAACAGCTACGTACAGGGCTCCAAATTCAGCCTTATAATTGTGACCTACCTTTGGTAGGCAACACTAAAATATAGGGACATACTTCATATGTAGTAGACCAAATTCTCACTTTTCATTCTTTACCGAAATAAATATCACTGACATCCTTGGCACTGTATAAATGAGCACATCAATAGATGCAATTAGGAAAGACCCTTTAAATGGGAGTTCAGTACACATGCAACAAAGGTTTTTCAGACATACTACTGCCAGCTGTGCATTGATTATCTCATGCCATTTGTCATTGCCCTTGTATTCTGTAAACAGGACCATTATTTTTTTGGGGGGGAGAACTCTAGAGCTGTTTATATTCTAAGCAATGAGTGCATGTGTCGGCGTCAGGCTAGCAATAACTCTGCACTTATTTTACTGAGAGTAAATATGTAATTGTTTCAGTCACATTCCACCCACTGTGACTGGTTAAGGCTGTACCTGCCAGAACCAGAGCAGCCAACAGCTCCCTGGTGTGTGTGTGTGTGTGTGTGTGTGTGTGTGTGTGTGTGTGTGTGTGTGTGTGTGTGTGTGTGTGTGTGTGTGTGTGTATATAGCTATGCGTGTGTGTGTGTGTGTGTGTGTGTGTGTGTGTGTGTGTGTGTGTGTGTGTGTGTGTGTGTGCGTGTGTGTGCGTGTGTGTGCGTGTGTGTGTGTGTGTGTGTGTGTGTGTGTGTGTGTGTGTGTGTGTGTGTATGGTGTGAGTAGATCACTGTGGGACTGGCTACCATGATATGGTACAGAGATATGTTGCAATGTGTCACTGTTAATAAATGCCACTTAAAGATTGTCTGTAGACATCTCAGAACATTGATTTTTGGTGGGGTCGCATGGATGGGCCTACTTAGACCCATCAAAATAAGACTTCAGTGAAACTCAGTTTCGCTAGTCCGGTTTCACAAAAGTGCATTTCTCCGCAAATGCACTTTTGCAAAACTACAGTTCACCAAAATTGCTGCTGGACATCGTGGTACAGTGGGGCCAAGGGAATGTTCCCTTTTCCCCACTGTAGGGCGATCTTGGAGTTGGTATATATTAGTAGCTGAGGTGTGTGTGGGGGGGGTTGCCCCCTGCATAATTTACTGTAGTGCATTTGTTCTTTTTTGTTTTTTTTTAATGCTTTGGTGATCTGTACTTTCAAGAAAGTGCATTTCTAGAGAAATGCACTTTCGTGAAACCAGACTAGCTAAAGTGAGCTTTGCTGAAGTGCTATTTCGATGGATCAAAGTAGACCCACATACATGGATGTATGGGGGAAGTAGCAGTACAAGGCTTTACAGTACCAATTGAAAAAAAAAAACTGTCTACACCCCAGTCCAGAAGGTTGAAGTCTGGCAGCAAATCATCCCATCATACACTTATTTACAGTTTTGCCTAGCAATATTGCCTTAATTTGGTTTATCCTCTTCTTTTTTCTTTTTTTTTTTAATTCATCTTTATTCATAGATATAAAAAAGGAAAGGAAGAAGTCTTCAGAGTTGAGTGCTGCAAAAAGGCTTTATTTACAATAATACACATTGAGCACTTTTGTCCACAGGTAATAGGACTTCTTCAGAATTGTATTCATAGATATACTTCAGTTTAACCATAAAAGTATATATCTGCAGTCTGTATGCATAAAACATTGCATTTGCTCTGGAGGTTGAGCCCATAAGTACTATCTCTCTATAAATGCACCTTGTAACTCCCCACAATTCTATTTGAGTAGCAGACCCATCTCAGTGCCAGATAGTATGCTATGCAAACATTTATAAGCAATTTTCTCGCAACATGTAAATGAAAAGAATGACTCAGTTTATCTTGTCTCTGTGAACCATTTCTTGCTCTAGGTGACACCTTCAGTCCCTGAAATGTATTACTCTGCACTGCTGTGCCCCAATTTTTCTTCTGAATTTTTTCTTATCCTGTTCACCTTTTTCCTCTTGTAACCTAAGCATCTCCACCAATGATACCACTCCTCTTTTATAATGGGCTCAGTGGGACTCTTAATTTCCTGTTTTTTGCTATTAAGAATATAATCTACACAAGACAATTTGTAGCCAGTGGGTAGGGCAGGGGATCCATAGCCTCCAGAAAGAAGTACTCTTTAGTTATCAGTAGTTCTCTTCCAATACCTTTGTTAGCATCTCTTCCATACCATCTTAAATTCTCTGAGCTCCTCACATTCCCAGAAGTTATGTTGCCATGACCCCTGTTTACCACTCCTATACCTACAGCATTTTGATTCTGTCCCTGGGAAGATTTTAGATAACCAGACTGGGGTGCAGAAATATTTAACATGACACTTCCACCAAAATATCTGTTTTTACTGTGTTTTTGTTCCTATTTTTGGGAGCTAAAATTACTCTTATCAGTGTTGTATCCAGTATCTTATTATGCAGTAATTCAGTCCATTTCTCTTTTTCCTTGAGTATTCCATCCTTTTTAAAACACTTTTTTCCTGATAGCTCCTCCTTCACTTATCATCCCTTATTCACCAACAAACCTTTTATGAGTTGAGTTACCCATTTGATTATTGTAGACCATTCTTCCTCTTTTTTTCCCCATCGGGTCTGTCTTATTGGTGTCTTCAGTCCCTTACATTTTCTCCATTCAGGGGCACCATAATTTTCCCTGATCCTTTCCCAGCTAATAATTTCTCCAAGGTCTATTATTTGGTGCCAGTATTGTATCCCCCGGTTGTCTTTTCCCACTACCCTCCCACAGTCTGATATTTCTTGTCTTTTCTTGTCATCCTATAGAAAGGATTTCCTCTTTCCAAATTTTTAGCATAATTTAACCATTCTTACCTCCAGTTCCTATAATATGGATGTGTTTAATTGACTCATGTCAGCTCCTTGCATTCAGTCAAATTCATCTCCTGAAGTTACCTATCCTTCTCAAGATTCATCTCCTTCAACCTAGCTTGATATTCTTTATTTTGGCACCTGACATAAAATACATTTGAACTGCTTGTATGTAACTCTTAATGTCTGGGATCCCTAGGCCTCCAAGTTCCTTGGGCAATTTCAGTCTGTCCCATTCCACCCTTGGTTTCCTACCTTGCTAGGAAATTGAGCAGGCTGAGAAATCTCTTTTATACATTTCTCAGTCTGCCCAATATCCTAGTTCTCAATTGGCCACCATTAAGCCTGCAAGTAATATATAATTCAAAAAGACCACATGCTAGTTAAGCATCTTGATACTTCGGTCAAAATACAAATTTAACCTCTTCCAAATTTGCACATTTTTAGTGAATTTCTCCTTTATCTTAGCCAGTGACCTCCTAGCCATTTCTTTTCCCTCCATCGCTAATTTTATTCCCAAGTATTCTATTTCTGTAGCTTTCCATATTCCTGGATACAACTCCTGTAACTCTCCTTTCCTCTCTCTGACAAAGTCCAAATCCTTTATTTTCTGAATATTAACTTTATATCCTGCTATTTTGTTAAACATTCTCAGACTGCCCCATAAAATAGGCATGTCCTCTACGGCATGTACCACAGTGATCAAATCATCATCTACAAAAAGGGAAATCTAATTCCAAATGTCCCTAACAATGCCCTGTAATTTGTGAAGGCCTAATCTTTTCTGTTAGGGACACCAAATACAGTGCAAAAAGAACTGGTGACAGGGGACAACCCTGACGAGCTCCTCATGTTACTGGGAATTTCCCTGAAATTTCTGCTCCTACTTTAACCCCAGCTTGACATCCACAAAATTAATTTGGTCCAATGAATCACCCTGTTTAACCTTGCTAGTATGGCGATAAATAGTTTATTGTCATGATTTAACACAGATATAGGGTGATAAGAAGGTTATTGTTCTGGGTCTCTCCCCTGCTTATAAATAGGCAATATCAATGTCATTGTCCCTTGTCAGGGATATCTCTGGTTTGAAGGGCTGCATTAAACCATTTCCTCCACAGAGGTATCATATCTTCATCCATTACCTCTCACATCTTAAATGGGAACCTGGCCAATCTTGAGGCTTTCCGTTTATTAACCCTCTTCAACATGTCTCATATTTCTTGGTCATTAATATCCCTTGTTAATCTAGCTGCCTCCTCCAGCTGTTAATTTCCTTAAACTAATTTTCCTAAGATAAGTTAACATAGTTTCTCCAGTCATTTCTTATACTTGTTCGGATTGATATAAATCTGTATAATAATTCTTACAAACCTGTAAAATGTCATGTAACCAGGTCGCTTCCTTCCTCCATTAGGAGTGTCAAAATTTGTGAATAGCACTTCCATGCTCTTGTTGCCTTAATTTCATTGTCAAAACCCTTGCACTTTTTGGAATGTTGTAAAAATACACCTCCTGAATTAGTATTCTGCAGGCTTCAGCCCTCTGTAATTATTGTAAAATTGTTTGTTCTCATTGTTGACCCTCTTCTGACAGACCCTTCCCCTTTAGTTGCAAATCCCTAACCTTCTTTAACCCATATGGGTTCCTATTAGATTGTCGAAACTCCATTTATGCGAATACGAAATCATCGACACTTATTGCACGAAATACTTCATCGAATGTGCAAAACCATGAAATTCGAAATGTCGAAGTGTTTTGGTTGGCCCGTCTGCGGTATAGCTCCGTAAGGTAAGTGTGCGATAGTTACGGACCATAGGGTTAGGGTGCGGGTTAACGTAAGTGCATAGACACGTAATGTGTATAAGATTTAGTGTAGTGTTAGAAGTAGGGTTTTGTTAAATGTATTTATGTGTATTATTTATTTTGTTTGGGTATATGTCTGTAGGGGAAGTGTGGGGTAGTTACGGACCTTAGGGTTAGGGAGGGGTTAAGGATAGTGCATAGATAGTTGTGTATGTGGGGTTTAGTGTAGGGTTAGAAGTTGAATTTTGGTGCTTTACTTTAGGAGTAGGGTTTGGTTAGTGTATGTATGTGGTTTATTTATTTTGCTTGTGTAGGTAGTATGTAGCGGCTGGTGGGGTTGACCGACTATGAACGTTCGATATTTTAAATTTCGCTGTTTAGTGCATTCGGTATTTTCGCGGTTCGAGTTATACGAATCGTTGTTTTGGTATTCGATGTAATGGATTTTCATTGATTTAATATAGACCCAATCCATACTGCCTGCTAACCCTGTCTTGTTGCTTCTTCTGTCCTTTAAGTGTCTGTATCTCATATCTTAGGCCCTGTTTATGTTGTTTCCAATCTGTTTTAATTGTAATTTCCCATTTAGGTATTTTTCCTGCATAATTTGCCATATCTTTTGCCTAAGCTTATCATTTACCAGTTTAAAATCTGAAAATCTAGATTGCATCAATTTAGGTGGGCTACAGAGACTTTTGAGTGCCATCTTTACTAAAGATTGGTCAGAAAAAAATAACATCTCTATTTCGACTTCATGTAACATATGTTCATACTCTGCTGATGTGTAAGCTCTGTCTATTCGGATTCATGCATTATGTCTGTTAGAACAGAAGGTAAATAAATCACTTACCTTTCTTATTCTTATTTTTATCTTTTCATATGCCCACCAAACCTAACTATTGCAGGGTAGTTATGGTATACTTTACATTAAAAAAAAAACACATTTCCCTTTTTAAAGCACTTTAGGCTTCAAGAAATAAATAAAATAAAATATTAATTCATATAACTAGAATCAGATAAAAACCCTTTCTTTACTCAACAATGACTAGCACCTCAGCTTAACGCCTTCAGTGGTTAAACAACATAAAAAGGAAGAAAATAAATACACCCACCAATTAAAATAGTATCAATCACCACTCAAACAGGATGACGTTACACTAAATTATTTGTTCTGTAACTCATTATTTGGCCTATGGGGCTGCAATGTGTTATACACAAAAATATATTTAATTCTAGCTGTAATAAAAAAGCAGCTCTAGGCAATAATGAATTAGTTGCAGGAAAAGTATATAATAAAAACAACTTAAAAGATGAAACATCAAAACCGTGACATTTAAAAATTCCCTTTTTGTGTTGTTTAACTATTGAAGGCATTAAGGTGAGGCTCTATTCATTGTTGAATAAAAGAGCATTTTCATCTGATTTCAGTGGAATGAATTAATAGTTCTGGTATACTTTTCTGCCTTAGCTAACAACTTCTTTCTCTGCTTACTCCAAATGACTTCTTCTGCATGCATTTGATTCCAGTCTCCTTTAATTACTCTCAGATCATACAGCTTTTAAGTTTGTAGAAGTGATACAAAAATACTCTGAGCGTCACCCAAAACTTATATTTAGTAAGCCATTATTTCTTGATTTGGGTATAATATATCAAATCAGTTCTGTAGACCTAGCCACTGTAGACTCTGAGGGAGTTTCTATTAGTTGAAATGTCGTTGTAATAGTCATCTTGATAAGTGCAGAAAACCTATTACCAGGAGATCAGAGAGGTTTACACTTCCATTGTGGAATTCAACGCAATCAAAATTATTGAAGAAAAAGAAAACATTTAATATTTGGAAGAGGTTTAAGAGTTGTACTTCTAAAAGAGTCTACAACCTGGTTAACAGAAGACTAAAGGCATATTTAGGAACTGCCAAATGCAGTTATGAATGGTAATTATTGTCCACAGTATAAATGTAGAAATTTTACTCATCTTAATCAGTGTAAGGGAAAGGTTAAAACATGGTCAATAGTTCACAAAGGAGTAACAGTACATGCAGAAGAGCATGTGGCTAATGAGTTTAATTAGTAATCCTTCCTGAGATGTATAAGACAGGATACTGGAATGGGGCCTGATAACCTTCCAGGGCCATTCCGGGTTATTTGCAGTAAATATATATCTGCAACCATTACATCTTTTTTTCAGCAAATTGTTATTATATGGTCTCATTCCCACTAGCTAGATACTAGCAACTGTTATTTCCATTTATAAAGGTGGCTATACAGATGAAATTACTAACTATAGACCAATTAGTCTTACATCTTTAATAGGAAAGGCCTTGAAATGTGTTTGCTAACAGTTCTAAACAGCAATAAACATAAGTTCATAGGTAGGTACTAGGCTATCGGCCCTGGGGCTTATACAAGCCCAGCCAAAAAAGTACCCTGGCTTTTGCCACGCAAGAAAATTATTTTCCTGTGCCACTGTCGAGCAGAGCCACAGAGGTGATCCCCGGGGTGAATTTCCTATTTCCGATCCAATCATCAAGATTTTTCTTGAAGAGTGCTAATGAGGAGCTTTGTTTGATATAGATAGGTAGTTTATTCCAGAGTATGGGAAGTCTCTGGGACAGGAATCTATCCCTCCAGCATGTTCTGTTTATTGTCGTGACAAGGTTTAGGTCCCTAGAGCGTGTAGCTCGGAGGGATTGGGATTTCTTTAAGTGGAGCATGTCCAACAGCTCTGGGTCTGACATAGCTTTGTATGTTAGGCAGAGATCACATCTGAGTAGGTGATATGCGACGAAGTAAAGCTGGAGTTTTTTGAAACAGTCTGCGTAGGGCATCGGTTTGAGGCCGGTAATCCTCTTTGTGAGTTATTTCTGTGGACTTTCCAGTTGTTGTAGATGTCTTGTAAGGTACATACCAAAAGTGGTGTTGTACTCTATAATGGGTCTAATGAGTAATGAGTAGAGGGGAACAATGACCTCTTTTTTTCTGGATAAGAAACCTTTTGTGATGAGGTGTGCCACGTAGAAGGATTTCCTGACTACTGTGGCGATGTGATTATCAAAGGAGAGACTACTGTCCACCTGTGTCCCAAGGTCTTTTATCACACTTTCGGTGTTAAGTATACTACCACCTATGTTATAGTTCATTGGTACAGAGATTTTACCAAAGGGGATGACAATTTACTTTCTGGCATTGAACTTGAGGCCATGGCTTTGACACCAGGCATCTGTCCCAGTGAGGCCCTTTTGTAGGATGTCCACATTGTTAGGAGTTTCGATTATGGCTCCTAGTTTGCAGTCATCTGTGAACTTCATTAGCCAAAGACCCATCTTGTGACATAGGGATTTATACCTAGTTTAGTGAGTTTATCTATAATTCCAGAGTGGGGGATGGTGTCAAAAGCCTTGGCAAGATCTAGATAGGCTGTGTGAACCACCTTAACTTGTCTACGGCTTTGGTGACTGCTTCAAAGAAGTCTATCAGGTTTAGGAGACATGATCTGCCTTTTACAAACCTGAACTGGGTGGGGTCCAGAGTTTGGACATTACCAATGTCTTTGTTTATAAGTTCCATGATGATACGTTCCATGGCCTTGCAGACCAGGCTCGTCAGGCTAATGGAGCGGTAGTTCCCGAGGTCCGTGGTGGCTCCCCCCTTGTGGAGTGGGATAACCATCGCTGTGCGCCATTCAGCAGGCACAAAGCCTGAGATGAGGCTATGATTGAACATGGTACTTAGGTGGGGTGCCAGTTCGTTCTGTAATCCGTGTAGAACGCAGCCTGGGATGTTGTCTGGTCCCATGGATGCTGTGTTCTTGGCTTTGGAGAGTGTAGTTTTTACCTGTGCAGCCATGATTACAGGAACTTTGCATTCTTCCGGTATAGAGATGGGCTCTTTAGGGGGTGAGAGGGGGGTAAAGTTAGCACTGAGCCTATCTTCCAGGATGCTGGCAATATCAGTTGGGTCTTTATATTTAGTGCCATTGTGCTGTAACTCAGAGCAGATCTGAGTGTTGCCATTGAGATTCTTGACATAGTTATAGAATGCTTTGTGGTTATCTTTAGAATTAGTGGCAATTTTGTTTTCGTAACTAGCTTTGGACGATTTTATCAGGGATCGCAGCTTCTTATTGAGGCTGACCAGGGAGCTCCTCCACTCATGGGATTTTATTCTCTTTTGCAACAGTTTCTTCCTTCTGTTGTACAGTTTGTTTATGGCAGGGGACCAACAGATTGGCTTCCTTTTTTGGAGGATAGCGTCTTGGTTCTGTTTGGGATAGCACGATCCACGCACTCATGTAAGTGCTTATAAAGTGCAATTGTGTAGGATTCAGTAGTCGTAACTGTATTGTCCATCTGCATGGTTGACATGAAGTTCACCACTTCTGTCTTAAGAAGCATGAATTTGGCTTTGGAGAAATGTTTTACCATGGTTTCCTTAATGGGGGGTGGGGGCAGGATGTGGTTATCTAGGGCAATTAGCTTATGGTTGGATAGGACCATTGAGGCGTTGACTTCAGGTGTGGAACACCGGTCATTCATGTTGGTAATGACTAGATTTAGGATATTGTTGCCCCTGGTGGGGGTGTGGATAAGTTGATCCAGGGCATTGGAGTTTATGAATTCCAGAAAGTGTTGAGTGAAGGAGTTGGTACATGAGTAGTTTTCCCAGTTAATGATGGGGTAGTTGAAATCGCCCATAATTAGGGTGTTTGGTTGAACCCTAATATTTTCCAGTACATCAAGAAAAGAGGAGTAGGAAACCTGGGGCATGGTGGGTGATCTGTAGCAAGCTACAATTTGGATTGCAGTTTTGCCCAGAGTTAGTTGCACTTGGATAACCTCGGCTGCATTATGCTGAGCAACTAACCTGGAGGTGTGGATATCCTTAATAAATATGGACACACCTCCACCTTTGGTGTTCCGGTCCAGGTTACATGGCCGAAAAGTGTGGTATGAGTTATAGCCTGGTAGTGCAGGAGTGCTCTCTGGAGCCTTGAACCAGGTCTCAGTCACTGCACAGATATCGATGTTCTCCATTTTAAGGAGTGCCTTGAGTGAGTGCATTTTGAGATTTAGACTTCTAGCATTGAGTAGCATCACCCTCAGTTTTTGCTTGCCTGTTCCTGTAATAGTGGTGAATTTGTCATTTGAACCCCAGGGGTGACAGGTGCAGGCCATCTCTGGCAAAGCATCGTGGTCTGTCAACCATGTCATCCCAGGCAGACAGACACTGGATCCTGTTAGAATGGCACCAGAAGCTTAACCAATTGCTTGAAGTCAATCATTTTGTCCTTGTACTACGGCATCATTCTGGGTGATGGCAGAATGCTACTCAGGGCTAGGATCATACCTGCCTGGGCTACAAGATCTGAGAGCTCTTCTATGTCTCTTTTCATGTAGTCCAGGGAGGTACATCTCAGGTCATTCACACCAACATGGACAATGACAGTCATATTTGTACTTGTTGTGGAGTGACCTGAGTGCGTGGGTTATGTGGCGGATCCTGGCACCCGACAGGCAGCTGACAGTAACCTTCTCCTTGTTTAGCCTGGTGAGTGGGACATCAGTGTGCCTGACTATAGAGTCACCTATGACTAGTGTGTTGGGTACGTTGTTTTGCCTTATTGGCTGTGGTTGAATGGCACACTGAATCTGTGGGCTATATGACATTTCACAACTTTCAAACAAAATCATTCACCTTTACAAATGTGGTCAACTTTAATGAACCTGTTTCCTTAAAACTTGACCAGGGGATCTCAGTAGTAGCTGTTTATTTGAATTTATTTAAGAATTTTGACAGTATACCTCATACTGTCATTATAGAGGCAACACACAATCACTCAATAAATCCTTACATTATCTGTTGGATTGCCAACTGACTGAAGGGGAGACCACAAAGAGAATTCAGAACTACACATCCAGTTGGGCTCGCTTTAAGAAAGGTGTACCACAGATTTCAGTCCTGAGACAGATCTTATTTTACATTATGTTTTCACTAGCTCCAAAAATGTCAAATGTTTGAATGGCCAAGTATGCTGATCATATAAAAATTGAATGTGTGGTTATTACACCTCATGATACAGATAAATTGAATCAGTACTTGAGCCAACTAGCCTTAAATCCATATGGGCTGAGAGTTAACAAAGATAAATGTTGTATTCTACATTTTGGTAAAGCCAATGTTACTTTAAACATGAAATTGGGACCTACTAACTTACAGAATCTGAGTACAAAGATCTGGGTGTCATTGTCAGTACTAATTTTATATTTAGATGTATTGCTCAGAAAATAAAAGTTAAATTGATTCCAGTAGTTGGTTTCATTCTTAGGAATTTTGATACAGGGAATAAAGAGGTCCATAAGACATTGTTTATATCTTATGTTCATCTGATTAGAGGATATAATACGCTGCTTATTCTATATAGTAAGGGAGATCTACTACTACTTGAAGCTATTCGACATAAGAACACAAAGAGAATTCCAGAAATTAGGGGTAATTCATATCGTTCTAGAAAAGATAGCCTCAGTCTCTTTTCTACTAGCTACAGATACCTAAGGGGAAGACTGTGATTAGCTTATAATACTTTACTGACCAAAGAGCTACAGGGATTGTTAAATATTGAGCTATTGGACTCAACTACAATAGAAGTATACCATACATATAGAATTAATAAAAGCAGAGCTGCATTCAGATCCAGATAGTTAAGTCAATCAGTGGTACATCTGTGGACAGACTACCTTTCTTTATTTGGCAATCAAGCTCATTATATCTTTTCAAACATCAGTTAAACACAAGGATGGACTCTACAGCTTTTACATTTATTACAGAGCCTGCATTTTAATTTGGCATATGGCCTCAATGCAGTTTTAATTGAACTATTGAACAAATAAACTATTAAAAGGACTACGTCATTGAACCTCCTGACATCAGATATTATCCTCATACCTGTCTATGAGTTGCTCTAGGCAGGATGTAGAGTGATGTTATCCTCTGTCCATACAGGAAACACCTGCCTCCTGTGTACCTCCATCTTTCATCCAATATCTTTCCTATTGTCTGGAAGAGGAACTGTTTTTTAATCATTAACACTGTGCGCCTCCTTCTAGCTCCTCTGTACATCAAATTAGCTACTAACATAAATCATTTCCTGCTAAGTTTAGTGGGTTAAGTGAGTTTCAGCTAAAGCTAACATTTCAACATTTTCTTTCCTTACTGCTGCCAGCACTCTATCTTTTCACAGGATTCATTTGGCTGTTGATATTCAAGCTGACTGCCATGGTGGCCTCCATTTTTGTTTTGCATAAAGTTTATTCTGACTCTCACCCTCCATCCCTTAGGCTACACATCTCTTCTTTTGCTCTAATACCTCATTCCATCCTCCTTCTGCTTCTTCCAAAAGCTTACAATCTTGTTGACATAGCCCTTTAGTCCATAAATGTACCAACCCCTACACACGGACGAGTACATTATTAAAATTCATTCTACCATGGACCGCTAACTTCAGGATCAATAAAATCCATCTTCCCTTTTGATTTCCACATAACATTCTTAAAGTAAATCAGGTAAATAGAAAATTAATGGCAGAACAAACAAAAGATTGTTCCCAAAACACTGTCAAAGGATAACAAGTAAATGGAAATTTAACAGCAGAACAAGCAAAAGCTATTACACACCAATGTCCATTTAGGTCTTCTAAGGCATGGGCAAAGTATGCTCACTTTTGGCCCTTGCCCATCCCCAGACTGTCCATTAGGAGCAACCAATAATTTACAGGTAGGTGCATTGCATCTTAGATATTCTTCTCCATCTGGTGGAAGAAATAAGCTGTATATTGCTTTATCAGAAACTGGTGTGTAACCACTATGACAGTTTACAAAGACTAAGATGACATTTTTTCCCCTCTGTGTTTAAATTACAATCCTAAGCTTTCCCTTGATTCTTTTATTTCCATCTGTCATAATAAGAATGTGATTATCTGGAATTCATCCCTTCTGCTTACACCTTACTAAAAGTCATCAATGCTCTTCATAGGAATTCCATCCCCAGTCTATAGCTTTTTGAGTTACTCTGCTCACATATAAGGTAAACTCTATTCTTAGTCTATGTACTGCTGATAATACCTTATCTGTTATCTTTTCTCAAGGGTAAGGCAAAGAAACAAGTAAAGGGAAGTTACCTCACAGATGTCCGATTGCTTTTTTGCTGGGCAATCGATGCACTTTTTTAGTATTTGACATCACTTGAATAGGGGGAATTACAATCTCAAATGTGCATTATCTATTTCTGTTTCATCTCCTCTCTGATTAGTAGTTTCATCCTTCTGAAAGACTTAGGCTGTCTCTTTCAGCAAAATTACCACTGATTCTCTGCTTTCCAGTGAGTTCGGTGCTCCTTGAGATCATCCATGGTTCTATCACCAATAGGTAAGAATATTTTACAAGCGGCTTCATAAAGTATTTCCACTTTCACACTCTTATGCTTGGCTAACTTTATTACTGGTAAAAAAATCCTGCTATTTCCTCCTTGCTTCTGCCAAAAAGTCTTTGTCCACAAACATTCTTGCTGACCCGCACATCCATTTAGACACTGCCTTTCACAGGTGTGATAATATAGTGTCTTCTTGCCTTTACATTTCGAATCTTATTAGGACTTGTCTTGGTTTCCATAACTGCCCAGGCGACATGAAGTTCTATGTGCCACTTCAAGTTTGATTCAGTCTGTTGGCATGTTGCTCCATTTCTCTAGTAGCTGGGAAATAAAACGCTTGCAATTTCTGCCTTCATTGTCTTCTGTAATCCCACTCAGTCTCAAGATCTTTCTTCACTCCTCATCCTATCAATCTCTCAATAACTCCTCAGTCATGTCCAATTTTGCTTCTGCTGCCTCTGCCCTTAAATGGAGTCACTCAATTTCCTGTTTACCATCTTGAAACTCATCAGAGTGATTACTCAAAACCATTTCTGCTTCTGTCTACCTCTCCACTGTTTCCTCCATGCATTTTTCTAGAGTGGAGCTCATTGTTGCACTTTCTCCAAGTACCTCCCTCAAGCTAACTGGTTCCTCCCTGTCTTGTTCAGCCACACCACCCTTGTCCTTGGGGTGGAATCCACAATGCATTCATTGTTCACTAAGGTTTCTTATGTCTGTCTTTTTTTTTCTTTCTCGAACACACCGATATCTGATTATGTGTATCAGCAGCACATTTTGACTTTTTCAGTGCCTTTTTCCCCACTTTACAGATGCAACTTAATTTTTACCCTTTGTTTCTGCCACTGATACAGGATGGGCTGCTTTTCCTATGACACTATATGAGAAATCTGCTTGGTTTATCTTAAGTATTATAACAAAATGCAATGCTAACATTTGTTTAAGTAATACATAGCGGTCCTGGCGGTAAACGCCATCAATGCTAATGCTTTTATAGTGGACTGTGTTCCTTTATACATACATTGCAGTCAGTTTGTATGATGGTCTTGTGCTATTTTCTAAATTAGACAGAATTGTCATATTAACTTACAAGGATGGTTTTCAGAAAGACCTAGCAAAGAGGGAGAAATAAAACTGGTAGTTGATGTGATGAGTGAACAAGTATCTTATTAAGCATTCCTCACTTATGATGACCTAAAGTGATTTTTCTTCTATAGGATGGAGAACAGCTAATACTAAAATGATGGGGGTGTTGGAGCAAGATTATAGTCTGAGACTACCATAACCAGAGCAGAGTACAAGAAAAGGTACTAAACTGATTAAACTACTAAATTTACAGCTGGCTATTATTAGGAGATACTAAGCCATATTCTTAAAGACGTGATTCACATGGCTATTGCAATCACTCTATCCCCACATCACCTATGGGGGCAACCAGACACCCTTTTTGTAGAGACTATTCTTCTGTTTTCTAATAAAACTGATATTTTTGGAACATTTTGAATATTTATCTATAAAGCTTTTAATAGCTAGCACTGTGAGCAATTTATGGAAACTATTTTAGAGAACTAGTCCACTGTTTTCCAATAAAACTGTGATCATTTTTAAATTACTGTTAAACATATCTCAACATTTAGGAAATTTTTAAAAGAGATTTCTGTATAAAGAATTTTATCACTGGCATTGTAAGCAATTTATGGATGCGGTTGTTTAGTTGCACCATTTTAGGGGCAGTTGCTTTTGTTGTTGTTCAGTACTCATTTTCTTTTTATAATGCTTATAATTTCAAAAGCAAATACTGGATTCATGCTGTGTTCTAGTTTCTGTGTGTCTGTGAATAAATGAAGCATTGTGCCTTAAATAAACCATCATTCCCACAAATAACTGCCTATTTTTCCTTCCCTCTTACTCCCATACTGCAGATTCTGTCTGAAAAATATTAAGAAAATACTGTTAGTTTACAATTCTGAATTATAAGAGGTTTACAGAATTTTCTTTTAACTTTATGCATAATGAAGCATGCATTAGAAATAATCTGAATTTTCAACACACTGTCAAATGTACTCCCTAAAGCAAATCTTTTTTTTTCAATGTCATTGTCTCTATCTTACATTTTTATTTAAAGTAATAAATTATACTACTGATTTTGAGCATTTTATCAAATCTGGCTCCTCAATTTCATTTTTGTCTAGGCTCAATATGATCATCTTATATATTTATTCTTCTGGAAAAACATGTTGGTGTGTGCCGTGTAAAACATAACTTTTCTTTGCAGAAGTTAGAGAATGTATATGTGCAGTTACAGGCCATCTGGAACATGCCCCCATAATAACTAGAATGGGGATGTTAACTTTCTCTGAATACGCCTGCATAATTATACCACTATAATTCAGAAGCCTACATGAAGACTGACGTCTGAGACAGACAACAAATTATACTACTCTGGCAGTTACTTACTAACATATTCTAAACCAAAAGCCATGTTATGTCACTGCACACTATTTTTTGGAGCAAAGCAAGATTAAAGAAATAAGTGAGTGTAGTTCCACAGTTACATCTCTCACAGCCACTTTAGGGATTATGCAGGATTTGTGCACAATGAAACCTTGCCAATTTAACCTTTGCTGTCTGAATAAAAAGGCCCTTTATTTTTATTTAAAGCACAGTAGGTCTGTATGAATTCAGATGAATCTATACATATTTTGTATCCTGTTGTGCACTGTGGGGTTAAGTGTAATACTGTTACTCATAAGATGTTGCTGCTGTTCAGGTAATATTCGTGCAACCATTTCTAAAAGCTACTGTTTTGAGGTATCCAGTTTTATTTTATAGTGCATCCAAATGAGGTAAAGAAGTGACCTGTTATAAAGCCTGAGTGATTCATCCTTAGGTCAGGAATGTACTGGGGCATACTGATGAACTCAATGTAAGGGTAAAACATTTCTAAGTTTGACCTCAGCCTTTCCTGACCACATTGAGGAAATCCTAGTAATTGAAGGAATCTACATGCATTTCATACAAATATTTGAATTATGTGATATATGTGTGTGTGTGTGTGTGTGTGTGTGTGTGTGTGTGTGTGTGTGTGTGTGTGTGTGTGTGTGTGTGTGTGTGTGTGTGTGTGTGTGTGTGTGTGTGTGTGTGTGTGTATGTGTGTATATGTATATATATATATATATATATATATATATATATATATATATATATATATATATATATATATATATATATATATATATATATATATATATATATATATATATATAGATATATATAGATATATATAGATATATGGGTGTACTTTGTAATTTCAAATTGCCATATGATCGAATTGCACATGATCAAGACCAGCAGTTTAAAGTTGCAAAGCACTGAAAGTTTACATGATCAAATTTCATATTGCGGAATACCGTGATAACTTCTAATGTGTACATTTTGAAATAGTGCAATATACCTTTAAATCTGTGTACCATCTGTTTAAGGAAAACAGTGGAAGTTTATTTTAACGATGCTGGAAATACCTAATCGTTGAATGAAAAATGCTATGCAAAAAAGTAAGAAAATGTTTGTATGAGGTTGTGTCATTGCTATAGTCTATTTAGTTAATATTATTGTTGTTTATTAAATAATTATTTCTTTATGCGTGGAGTGGAGATGAATTATCCAACATAATCGGTAGAGTTTTAGAATGTATAATTGTGGAATTAGTGTAACTGTTATTTATAAAGTGTTTATTGTACATCATAAGCTATTATTTGAACAGGTGTGAAGACTAAATTGTTGATTTTGTAAGACTACATTTAAATGGGTATGTTTTAGTGGGTGCAGTGGGTCAAATTTACATTTTCTTCAATGTAGTACGATCTCAGAGTTGTTAAATTTATTTATCAAGGGGTGTGGGTGTTGCAGGGGGCAGCCCCCTGCAAAATCATAAAAACGTATTGTTTTGGGATTTTGGTATGTGGTGGTTCGGCATTTTGCTTTTTGATATTTTAAGGTTCAGGGTTTAGCAGTTTCAGTGTTTTGAACTATCGTATTTTTGGTCTTGATCTAATGAAATTTGATCATGTGTCAATTTGAAGTTTCAAAGTAAACCTATATATATATATATATATATATATATATATATATATATATATATATATATATACACACATATATATATATATATATATATATATATATATATATATATATATATATATATATATATATATATATATTCTCACTAGAACAGCAGTGACCTTAAGTGACTTTTAGGCCCAGTAAATGCATTTATAAATAAGAAAAATGGGGTATAAACAAATTATCTTTTAACAACATTTTACACTTAGTACTCAGCAATAAGCCTTCCATCTGCTCTTCTCCATTGAATTTGATTTTATGTGCACACTTTAGATGTCCACCTGTGTCCTGCAAGTAAACTGACCAATATCTCAGCTTATAAAATGATAATACAGATATGAGGTTTACACTGACCAATAGTCAATACCCTTGAACTATAGCTCTGTGAAACAGAGGGATGAATTCCAAACTATGACCCAGATAACCCAAGTTTCACTGGTGGCTTTGGTGTTGAAAAGGAGGGTACAGAATGGGAGTGAGGGGTCAGTGCTGATTTTCCCCTGGGGGGTGAGCCATGATTTGGCCAGCCAATTGCCATCATGTAATCAGAGGCTTGTTTGGCACCAAAGTAGTGATTACAAGGGATGTCAGCTTGACAGTCACAACCAAGTGATATTAACACTTGAGCTTGTGGCCAGAAGCATGCACAAGTAAGGCAAAGGTGCAAGAAACAAAGCAGTGGTGTGGGTGTTAATGCCAGTCAAAAGAACTGTAAAAGTAAATCATCTGCCAAACAGTGACTGCCAACACAATAACACCTGAAGCCTTCAGAAGCTCAGGTGCCTCTGTGTCATTAACTCAAACATGATGAGGGTACAGTTCCTGCTACTTTAATTAAGATGAGGGTAATGGTGATAGCTCCTCCTCCTCAGCATCAAGCACTATAAATTTCCGGAGCTTTCCAATGGAATCCTTAATATCAAGAGTTGCTAAGTAACAAACAACCCTCTTAACCATATCACATATATTTATCATAAGGCCTTATGATGACAGCCATATACCATAAATAGAAAAAGTACTTTTTTGATTTTCTTGGACAACACTGACCCACCACAATTGAGGAAAAAAGCTTTTATTGCTACAGAAGTGCCTCAAAAGAATGTTTAAAATTAACTAAATGATGAAGCAACTAGATTTATCATATTAATTTGTCCCAGAGGGGCTAATCTGAGTATTCTAGAAGGGTGTGCCTTCCGCTCCACTCCATAATCACAACACTGGCTAATGCCATACCTCTGTAAGTAATAATCAAACTGCCACACAAAAACAGATAGACATCACCTGATCCTTTTCAACACATTTTCAAACAACTATGGAGTGAAGATGCTTAACAAATGAATACTTTCCATCAATCTGCAAGGTATAGAATGGTTTGAAGTTGGTAGAGTATGTAAATACCCAGACCACAAGGCAGTCATCAAATCACTTTCAAGCATATCACGTTTATGTGTTGCAAATTCATCAAGCATATGGCTTGGATTCACTTGATAGAAAGGTCAACGGCTGTAGGTCATGGCAGTCCATGGTCCAGTCCCTAATAGGATAAAACACTTATGGAGTGTTCCTTAAATGGATTTGTGTGGTCTGCCTAGCAGCTAGTACAAAGAATACGTATTTTGGTAGGAATTTGTCGGAACAAGATTTGTTTACTTTGTCTAGCAGTTAGTAAAACTGGTAAATATACTTTGGTGGGATATTGTCTAATCACTCCTATCTATTTTACAGCACTCTAAGAGTGGTGTGTATCTCTGCAGCAACTTTATTACGGTAGTCCAATTTCCTAAAATGTAAAGCAAAAAAGACACATGATTATATTCCATGGTGTGAAAAGGCATAAGGTGAGGATCCTCACCTGTAGGTATTCAACCTTTTTACCATGTCATATGACAAAGGAATGAATTCAGGGACCTTGAATTCCAAAGAACACCATTTCTCCTGTTGTTATGTTTCCATAAAGTATCTCTGCCATATGCAGATCCAAAAGTACTTCAGACTTATCCACCATATTGAAAATCTGCATATTGCTAGGTTAGCTATTCTGTGCCAATTCATTATCTCATTTAACCATTCTGTTCTTTTACTGGTGTTACTATTCTGAGGTCTAATACAGTGCTGAGCATCTAACAAGTTCAGGGAATTTTCAGTTTGACACAATGCAGTAAATCATACAAAATTTATCCTTACTTGGTTTAAATACTAAAACTATATCCTCTGTCTGTCTTCTATATTCAAAAGAGATGACACATAGCTTTTTAAGTCTTGGTGTGTGCAATAAATCTTTTATTCACATGACCTTTCCTATGGCCTTTGAATTCTTTATATTTTATAGGTTGGTTATAATTAGAGATTGTATGGCTGAGATAAAGAGAAATCATGCCAGAAGGATTTCTGCTAGTATGAATTCTTACAGACTGGTTATCTGTTGGTTGTTTAGCTATGCTGCAGATTAGGTATGTTTGGTGTTCACAGGCAAATTTGTTACCACCCAGCATGGCATTTCCATCCATAACTTTTAGCCACATTAATTTTCCACATCTCATGATTTTGCTTTTCCTTAAATTAATCATCAAACAGTTGACAGGTATTCACTTCTGTACCTTGTTTGTGCTTTGTTACATGTTTAGATACTGAGAATTCGATGTAATACAAGATGTAGTTTTTACATACCCACATACTTAATACATAAGTGCCACTCAGGTATTGCTTCATCAGTGATACATAATGAACAAGGTAATAACCCAAGAGTAATATCTGGAATATACATTTGCGGATATGAATCTGTTCATCCATATAGCAATTAAGCATTACTCTGGGTTGTCTGCTTATCAGTCAAGGTGTCATCAGTAATTTCCTTAAGAATTAGTTCTTCAGATGCATCCATTTACAAAGCAAATTTCTTAATATAAATCAGCAGCCACTGACCCTGATTCAGAGTATAATAGTCCAGTTCAGTTCAATAAATAAATGTACTTCTGCCATAAGAGACTTTGATAGGGGCTATTCCTTTTGTGAGATCTGTCAATATAATAGAAAAAATTTAACATTTCGGTACATTTAGTCCAGGAAAAGCCATCACATGCTTCTTAGTGGAGGATATACACTAGCTTTTTATAGAGTCTATTTTTTTCTAGTTATGGCTTTACCTTCTTCATTTCTTATAAGATATCCTAAATATTTGGTTTACACCATGTCCAGTTTACTTTTTAGCATTCATAATTAAGCCTGTATGTCTTATAATTCTAATACATCTTCACTTTCAGTAAGTGAGAAACTCAGTCCTCTGAAGAGATGAATGTCATCACGATATTCAGGGGCATATCGTGATTGGTATTTTAATATTACATCTATCAGCCTCTGTAAGAAGGCTGGATCTCCATGTAAGCCAATCAACAGCACTGTGTAATTAAATAAACCTTTTTTTTGTAAGCAGATGCTGAAATCATTATCTGCCAGTATCCTTTTGTGTAATGTTATTCCCCAGGATTCATTACGTTCAGTGCAGGAATAGCACTATTCCTGCACGGAACTTAATGAATCCTGGGGAACAGCACTGTAGAGCAGCAGCACGCCTTGCATATTAATGAAGGCATGCTGCTGTATGCTCTACACGGACATGATACATGTACGAGTGCAGGGGGCGTGTCTGTGCAATGTACAGACACTAAACATGCCCCCTGCGCTCAGAAAGTGCAATACAGCACTTATTAAGCCATACTGGCATAATATTAGAGTGTAGCTCTAATATTATGCCAATATGTCAGTGTCCGCAGACACTGAAATGTAAAATAAATCATTTCAGTGTCCGCGGACACTGAAATAAAATCGGCAAACAGTAAAGCAATACAGGGGGTGTGTCACAGAAGCTGTGACACCCCCCCCCCCGTATTGCTAAAGTGCCGTACCACACTTCGGCATTCTGCAGAAGCAGGAAATGTGTGCAAATGCACACTGTACCTCTCAACCACACAGATTTTTGCAGAATGTCCAGCTCTGCATACCTCTCAACTGCTTAATGCCAGAAATCTGGACAACGCTCGACAAAATGGGGGGACAAATAGGGACATATTTTAAATATTGCCCTTATAAACTAAGTTGCTAGAGAGTAACAGGGTTTGTTTTAACATTCTGAAGGATTTGAAGTCTGAAACTCAAATGTTATGTCATTATTTAGTGACTTCAATCCTGAGATCATCCCAGTGAGTTGCCAGGAAAAAAGAGGAACAGGCCAAAATATGAGCCAATAATCTGGACATTCTGTGAAAGTCTGTACAGTTGAGAGGTATGCAGATCTGTGCCCCAAATTCATGGTCCACAGTCCAGAACATGATGGTGATCTGGCAAACTAGTGGAAAAGCATTAACAGTGAAGTAGAAAATAATGAGAGACATTTGAGTTCCAGACATCATACCCTTCAGAAAAGTCATGCTACATCAAAGCCTGTTAGTCTATCAACTTTCTAAGTTTGTAAGAGCAATACACAGACAATGGTGCAGTAAGCAATGTGCAAACCCCCAAGTTAAATAAAATAAAACACATATGTAATTTTTTTTTCTATCCGCAATGAAGTTTAAGCGTAGCTGAGTGGGAGTGCATTTCACACAGCAATGCTCAGCCTAGCTTAAACATCCCATACGGCCAAAGCAATGCAAATTAAAATAGTGTATTGGCTAGAGCTTTCGCTTGGTTCGAGTCCCCATTCAGACCCTTAATTGTTATCTGTTAAAAAAGCATGAAAATATATTTTATCAGTAGGTAGTGAATAATATATATATTTGTTAAACATAGTAGTGTAGCAGGGCCAAATGTGAGATGTCAGTATAGTACAGATGTGAAACTCACATATAAGCACAAGTGTGCCATACTGCATAGCTATACAAGAATGTATTGCAATGAAAGCACATGGGGGGGTAATGGAAGGTAAACATATATATCATAATATGTCATTTATGAGGAATCAGCCCCCACAATGCTTATAGTCTGTAAAAGGAAATCTGAACAATGCTAACCTGTGCTCAGCTAAGTTTAGCCAGAATAAGCATTGCTTATATGTAAATTCTAAGCAAGAACTAGCATAGCTAAGTGGATTTGCGCTCTGGTAAGCAGTGCTTAGAATCTACCCCTCTAAGCAGTACTCAAACCAGCTAAGCAGGTTTGCCCAGTGCTTAGCTTAGCTTAGCATATTCAAAACCATCCAATCACAGCAAAGGGTGGGAAATCAGCCGTATTTAAACCTCACAGACGGGAATGCAGCTCATACTCAGTTGTAGCTCCCCACTGTATGCAATATGGCTGATGTTGGAGAGGGTATGTGCTTTTGGGTGCAGTGCTGGGGCATAGAGGAGTCCAAGGTCATGGTAGGACTCCTTGTTAAAAACCATGATGTGAGACTGCTGCAGGACCAGTACCAGGGCTCCCGATACAAAGCGGAGGCCTAGAAAAGTCTCACCTGCAATCTCACCAGTGCCACTGGCATCCCTTGGACTGGTGAGTAGGTCCAGCACCACTATGCCGACTTGAAGCAGAGGAAGAGGGAGCTGTTGGACTAGTGGGTCCAAGACGTACGGCAGAGGAATGATGTTCCAGGCATGTGTAAGTATTCATATCAGTAACTGTTTACCAAAGTCCAGCCTGTGTATGTGATGGGTAGGTATGCATAAATATTTCTCTATCTTCTTTACAGCTCCAGCTGAGCTGGCTGCGAACCAGGAAGCACATGCAAGCAGGTTGCAAAGGCTGCATCGCGAGCCTGCTGAGTAACAATCTAGCTTGTAGTATTCATACCAAATAAAGATAAAGGAGTAGAATGTCACCTGGCAGTATTATAAATGGGTATGGTCTGTACTGAATAAAGCAGACAATATTACAGTAATAGTCTTATATAGGTTATATATAAATAAAACTGTAACTGCCTATCAATAAAATTCAAAACCCTGGACTGGTTGTGTTTACTTTGGTAAAGTATGAACTGAAATGTGTACAGGTTATGCACATCAACTATAGCTCTGGAAGCATTAAGCAATCAAGTCTCATCTGACAAAGTTAGTGCCTCTGTAAGACAAGGGATTAACTGATATGAAATGTTTCATGCACCAGGATCTGATATCTGAATAGTAATGTTGTGTTAACCACTCTTTTCCACATCGTGCTGTCAGAAGGTATGTATAGGAATGTATGTATAAGAATGTTGTAATTACAAGGTCAGATTTTACAACCAAGAGAGAATTAGACAGAAAACATTCAAGGAAGAAACAGCAGTTTCTCAATAACTCATTCTGATGAAACACAAACTTGTATTTTTTGCAGAAACAGCCACAGTTCAAATCCCAGGAGTAGTAGTAAGCTGTATGCATAATTTCACCTAGGATTTTGTGAATATGTGTAGAAACAGTCAGGTAGTTTTAACAGAAATTTCCTCCACAGGTCATCCAGGTAAGAGAAGGTATAAAGTAGCTATAAGAAAGCTGTAGTTATACTGTGTCCAACACCCATGGTCCAGCCCCAAGGCTGCAAATGACAGCAAGATAAGTGCATACACCAAGTGGTCTCCCCCAAGAAATGTTCAAAAGTGTCATGCTGTCACAGCTACTGGTCCCTGCTGCCAACAACCAGGGTGACCAATAGAAATCAAGGCAGAGTATGGCAGTAGCACACACACCACACACACACACACACACACACACACACACACACACACACACACACACACACACACACACACACACACACACACACACACACACACACACACACACACACACACACACACAGTATGAGTGCACATATGTAAACCTGACGCACATATGTAAACCTGACTTTGTGAATATGGGTAGAAACAGTCAGGTAGTGTTAACAGAAATTTCCTCCACAGGTCTTCCCAGTAAGAGAAGGTATAAAGTAGCTATAAGAAGGCTGTAATTATACACTGTGTACAAACATACCACTGCCCAACCCAAGGCCATAGGTTGTTGTAATCATACCTGTAGAGTAAAGATTAGAGCAATGATCATTAAAGCTGTGATCACTGCAAAAATCTAAATTTTTAATTGACATCTCTCTCTCTCCCCCACCTTATCTTCACCAATAATCTAAACATATAAATGAATGGGTATGTTTTCCACCAAACCTACCATTGGGACATGTGTCCTATTGTTCTACAAATGTTGAAATGTTTTCCAATTAATGGTCCCTGTTCAAATACTATAATTGGTGGCCTGTTGCTATCAATGTAACCTGCATGCCAGTGTAATGCCCACTCTGGTTCCATATATGCATGTGTTCTGTTTGCGATGCAAATGTTCCAAATCTGTTGTTTTGGGTTAATGGGAATACTCATGCATGATGTTAAAACTAATCCTGGAATGTGCTTACTATTACTAACCAACATATGTTCTAAAACTGCAACACCATGGCACATCTAGGAAGGCCGATCCCAGTGGATCCGCCTCTCCCACCAAATCTGGCCATAGCACCGGGCCCCAGCACATCTGGGACCCAACCCAGGACCTCCTCATCCACTGGCCCTGACCACCTTAGGGTGGAACCGCTTCAGGGGATGGAGCCCATCCCCCCCAGGCACAGGCACGGACAGGATCCTGTCACCTGAAGCCAGATCTGGGGTCTGGTGCATTAGAGAGCTCTGCAAAGAATTGGGAGGTCTGCTACACCACCTTGAGGGCTGCATGGTGCATTTAGAGGGTCAATCTGCCCCTCCTGCTCAGTCCCCAGCACAGCCACCTTTGGGGCCATGAAAGTGTAGTGGTGACTGCCCATAGGTGGGGACCTCAGTCCCACTGTATCCGTCTGGGGGCTCGTGTGCTTCCGATTACCAAACACCCCTCCCCATCCAAGGTGTTTACCCCCCACATGTGTCATATACCACCCCTGCATGCTGTCTTGTCTGTCTTCCTACCCAACCTACCTCCCCAAATATACCTACTATCCTTCCCCAAAATCCCACTCTCACCTTAGGAAAAAAAGGGCAATCTGTTCCCAAAAAAAAATATTGCCCCATACATAGTGTGTGAATGAGAGTGAGGATAGAGGAATGGTGAGGATGCAAGGAGTAGAGGTGGCGAAGGTGGATGAGTTTAAATACTTGGGATCAATAGTTCAGAGTAATGGTGAGTGTGGAAGAGAGGTGAAGAAGAGAGTACAGGACGGATGGATTGGGTGGAGAAGAGTGTCAGGAGTGATTTGTGACAGACAAGTACCAGTAAGAGTGAAAGGGAATGTCTACAAGAGGGTAGTGAGACCAGCTATGTTATATGGGTTTGAGACAGTGGCATTGACAAAAAGGCAGGAGTTAGAGCTGGATGTGGCAGAGTTAAAAATGTTAAGATTTGCAATGGGTGTGATGAGGGTGGACAGGATTAGGAGTAAGTATATTAGAAGGTCAGCCCAGGTTGGAAGGTTTAGAGACAAAGCCAGAGAGGCAAGATTACATTGGTTTGGACATGTGCTGAGGAGGGATGCTGAGTATATTGGGAAAAAGATGCTAAAG